>NW_019416793.1:212531-257933 GCF_000390285.2 Anoplophora glabripennis
AATTTATTCTGTTATGAAAAAGTTTATGAGCAAATTTTAAATAAGAACAGTGTCTCCTACATTTTAGAGATTGAATACTAAGTAGATGTAATCTTTCACTATATTCATAATCATCTTTATTAATATTCAATTTAAAGAGCATAAAATTGCACATTTTCTTTTGAATACGCTCCAAACGATCTACATGATTGTCAAAATGTGGATTCCAAATAATACAACAATATTCCAAAGTTGAACGCACCAGAGAGTTATATAATGTCCGTATTTATAGTCGGTACTTGGATTAAACTCAAACTTAAGCACTGACTCACAATATAATTTCTTATGGCGAAGTATTGTTCAAGTTTGAATTTGATCGAAGTACCAACAACTATAAATTCGGACATAAAAGAATAATATAAGTAATATTAGTGAAGTTCCGAGTTTGACGTTTAATGAAACCACTCATTCTAAAACATTTGCTCAATAAATCTTCAATATGAGAAGTGAATTTCAATTCATAATCAAATTTTACTCCCAAATCCTTCACAGTCTTTACTCTTTCAAGTTTAATATTATCAATAAAATAATCCGACAACCACATATTCTTTCTACGGGTAATAGAAATTGCTTTACATTTATTATGGTTTAACTCCATATCGTGGGATTCGCACCATTTGGCTAATTGATTCAAATCGTTCTGAATTGCATCACTATCCGCAGAATCCTTAACACTTAAAAGTAATTTCGAATCATCGGCAAACATTAAATATCCACATGATTTCAAGTTATGAGACAGGTCATTTACACAAAGAAAAAACAATATTGGTCCCAGATGGCTACCCTGAGGAACACCAGATGTTACAATTATTTCACTTTAACTTTAACCATTTGAGTTATATTCATTAAGTATGACTTCATACACAATAGCAAGTTCCCGATTAACCCATAAGATTCGAATATACTTAGTATTAATATGTGATTAACTCTATCAAACGCTTTACGAAAATCACTAATGTAATATATATTTAGAAATTTTTGTGATTTTAAGAATGAACCTGGCATACGATTATCATTTGGAACATTGGGAATATCTTTCCTCCTCCATATTGATATGCTCTGTAAAGTAACAATCATCTTACAAGACAAGACACCTGCATCTCCTAAGCTTGTAGTTGTGGAAAAGTATTTCATTGTTGTGTCTGGTACTACTCAATACCCATTCTTTATCATCCAGTTGTCTAAAGTTATTATATCTTTGAAGCTTCCAACTTTTAACACCTTTGAAGTTATAACTTCAAAATAAGAGAAAAAATGACGCTCATGTAAAGCTAGGTCCTTGCTAGTGAAGTAATTGTCATTTCAAGTTACTTTTAGTACTACAAACGATATTACTAGCACTAGCTAAGCCGACACTTCATTAACATTCTTATTAACTATCTCAATTTTAAAATATAATGGTCGTTTAAAATTTTACGTGAAGTAAAAAAAATACCGTGCTTTTAACTACTGCTAATATACTTCTCGGCTGGAGGCTGAGGTTACGTTGGCATCAGTTTTCCTCTTAAAAGTTATGATAACTTCGAAACCATAAGTGCTATTTATGATCTTTTTTTATTTCTAATAATTAGAAACTGTAATGAAGGAGGTCTAATGTTACATTAGCCCTTTGAAGTTAGTCCCACTTTGAAGCAGCAAGCCTTCTGAGCCTCTGGGGTGCTTGCTATAACAATTAGGTGTTAGATGGTACTAGAGGTTTTGTAGATATACAGGGTGTACCTTTGAGTGGGGTCACATTTTTACAGAGGCTTCATTTGACCTTTAGAAACTTGTATCAATAGGTATAATGTAGTAGTCAAATATTTTTTCAAATTCCGTCAAGACTTTATTTTTTTTATTCTTTCTATCGTAATTTTCATACATCGCCGCTGGACAAACTAGTGTAACTTTATACTACAGCGCGCTTTAATCGCAGAGCGTGCACAATTGGGTACTGGGCTGTACATTATTGTCAGATCTTATTGTATTTAAAGGAAAGGTTATTAAAAAGCAAATGTCCACACCACTCACCGTATGGTATTGCTATTTGGTATATTACTTTTATTGAGTGGGTTTCGCCACGAGCCCTACTATCCCACAAAAACGAAAATTTACTTTTAAATAAGATAAACTATGCAACAATATTTAACAAATAACCTAGCAGAAAACTCAAGCAGTAATCAATAATGATAAATGAAATACACAAACGTAAATAAATAATCTATTTGCTCAAATGATTTTTATAACATAACATTTACGATTTTGTGGCAAATCTTCGAGTACTGGTACTAGGATTCTCTCCCACGGTTTAATATTTCTGGTTCAAAGATCCTATAATCTCTTAAATGTTGAACCAATCTGACAAATATTTAACCATTCTCTAACCATATTAACTCTTTCTTGATTCGTATACATGATTTTTCATAATGTACTTGAAATTAAAACACAAAATTTCACTGTATCGTCACTGAACACGGAAATAAATAACTTTATAAGATTATACACTTACACCAAATTATGAAACATAATATTTATGACATAATTTTTTAAATATTTTGTTAGATATTAATCCGAAAATAATTTTGGACTTTAGACAAGTAGGACATATATTTTAATCCATAGTATAGATGCCCTTGCTGACCGTTCTATTACTTTTGTTGCACATAGTAGATGAAAATAAAAAGCTATCTACTGTTTCAACTTTTACCCAGGCTTTGAAATTTGAATTTTGCTGTCGGAGGTAAAACTCGTGACATCTTATAAGATATTTACAAGCTCCTTATCAACTTTAATCATTATTTTTTTTGTATACCTGCCTTCATGTTATTTTAACGAAAGAAATGCTTAAATATTTAATGGATTTTTAAGAAAACAGAGCAGGGGATTACAGTATTTATGAGCTTGAAGAGAACTTTTTAAGGCATTTCTTTTTATTTTCATCGGGTCGTCCTTTTTGCGGTTGATCGTATAGTACGGAGTAAAGGAGGAGACTGTTAAATAATTTTAGTAAAAATTTTCCTAGCTTCTGTAATTTGCACCTTACAAAGTTTATCTAATGAAACTCTGTCATACAGGGTGATTCACAACTTATCCAAAAAAATTTGGGAATAGATGCGGCATGAGAAATGGAGTCAATATTGTAAAAAAAAATTTTGTAAAATCCTTATAGTTTCTGAGAAAAAAATTATTGAAGTTATAGCACATTAAACCACTACTTAGCTGAACAACTGTAGTCTCTAGCATCATTCGCCACGTGGCCTCATTGACTCCGAATACTGAATTCGGATTTTGCAATCGTCGTTGCGATATTTACCTGTTATCTGTGGTTTTTATAATACGTTTTTAGTAGTTGGTGTCAAAAATGGGTAGTTAGTGTCAAAAATGGTTTGCGTGTACTCGGAGTTAATGGATATCGTTTTAATTTATGGTGAAGCGTTTGTGTTATGGTGAAACAAGACATCATTTGTGTTAGTTCGTAGAAAGTGAGTAAGACGGACCCAAATGTGTTTACACGTTTTACAATTTTGAACAATTGCTGTCGCAGCGTCGGGTATGTCAAATGATTTTATTATTTAAAAACACAAATTAATTTTATTAATAATTAATAAAGGCAAAAGCATTTGAATTTGCCGATATAAAATAGGCGCGATAAAATTCTATTTACATATTTCTTTTCTTGCGAAAGTTTTTGTCCGTTTTTATCACGCCGCCATACCGGTCTCATTGTGCAAGGTCAGGTTTTACAGTGGACCAGTTTCCAGTGCCGTGCAGAAGTGTATTTTTAAATCAATTTCGAACTGACCCTTTTTGATTTTTTCTTTACAAAATTGTATTTGTAATTCCCATATACATCCAGAATTTTTTTTGGATAAGTTCTGAATCACCCTGTATAATATTATTATTAAATACGCTGAAAGTAAGCAAGAAACTATAGCATTCATTAAGAACATGGGTTAAAACGATTATACTTCAAATTTACCGAGTTTGTTAAATTATAAATCGAGCTTTCATCAGAATTATTAAATCAAAGAGAAAGTGATAAACTTGGCGAAAAAGCGAAAATTCGTGTTAATCGCATTTCAAGTAATTGACTAAGGTGGTATTTCAAATTCAGAGAGAAGGGAGCGAAATTTCAGGTATTCTACTACATCGCCTTAATGTTAGGGCTCACTGACTGCTATGTCACCTATTATTATGTTGGCTAAGCATATTAAAACAGTCAATAATTACGACCTCACATATTCGCTATGTGTATTAAAAATAGCATTATTCCAAATAAATATGGTCACGCAGAATGCGCATGAATATTACCAACTAAATTACTAAAAACATCTTGAACAACACTTCAGAAAAGAAATTATAAAAGCGGAATTTTAAAAATTATGTGGCGTGGTACACATTAAAATGGGATACCTTGTATATATTATATACGTACATACAAAGGTTTCAGTTTCAATATTTAAAATGTAAATAAAATATCCCAAAGGACTCTGAAGATATTGCATAAAATATAATGGCTACATTTCTCCTCATAAGGGATACATCATACAATTAAATAATCCATTTCCCGAAAAAAAATATATACAAGGTGATTAATTAATAATTGTACATAAGCTACCTGGATAATCCTGGGCTGAAAATATGAAGAATTGAAACATAACGCTTAGATAAAATATGGCTCCCTACGGAGTTACATGGGCAAAAATCATTTAAAATTTTATAAATAAAACACACTGTAACTCCGTAAGAAGCCATATTTTATCTAAACGTTTTGTGTCAATTCTTCATATTTTCAGCCCAGTATTACCCAGTTAGCGTATGTACAATTATATTAATGAATCGCCCTATATAAAGGTATGTACTCTTATTTTTTATGTTCTATACCTTTAGAAAATATCAGGAAATATTTTATTTACCACCAAATAGTGAAGTGAAGTCATGAACCACTATGGTATTTCTTTCTTAATCCAGCATCTTTCCCACATTTATCCAAAAAATTTAACTACTGCTTTATTTTCTTTATATTCTCATTACCTATGCTATTTTGCAAAAACTTACAAGTTCTGACTTCACATTCAATACTACATAAAAATAAAACAGGTATCAATATTTCCTTTGAAATAATTTTCTCGTAAGACTACACAAATGGATTAATCTTCTATATTTTTTCGAAATAAATATAAAGTGAGGCAAAAACATAATAAATCCAATACATATCGTTTAAAAGTTCAATACTATATTAGATAATAAGATAAACACGTTCTTCTTATTTGAAACATGTAACAAAGTTATACTGAAGAGATTTTGTAAATGTTTACCTAGATTTAAGTTGACGCCGTCCAAGAAAGTTTACGTTTCTACGTGTTTTCTAACTAAGCTATTTCATTTTCAGTGACTGGATGACAGCAATCAGCAACACGGTGAGTTTATTTTAAATGTTTGAGCTAACTAGCATGTTTCTTGAGCATATATAATTTTTAAAATCCTCTTTCCCTGTACGTTGGTATTAATCATTCAACTCTTATTTCTGCTATTATTTTAAAAAAATGTCAAACGTAATAATAAAAAATTAAGAAGGGTTGGGTAAAAGTCTTTATATCTTTGCTACTACAACGTTATTTAGTACCTACTTATATCAAAAATAAAATATCGCGTACCCTGCGATAAGGGCGAGGATTAGGTGTTATTCTCCGCTTCATATAAATAAAGTAAAAACAAATAAATATGCAAGAGTTTATTTAAAAAATTCTAAAGGGAAAGTATGTAGGATCGTTGAATGGACATTTCGAAAATAGTACAAAAATAATATGACTTCCCAATTACAAAAATTATTGATGAAGTTAAAGAACTCTGAATAATACAATAAAAATGTATAATTTAAAATAAACATAAGCATAACTGTAAAAGAAAATTATCTGACATTTGTCAAATGTATACACCAGTGGCGGCTCGTGACATTGAGAATAGGTGAAGCATATTCATTGATTCACTAAAAAGAAAATAAAAAGCGCCGCAGGCGAAAATTCTGAAATTATTTTCATTAGATTTTATAAAAAATTGAAATATTAGTTCGGCTTGTGGACTTCTGCGAACATTAACGCACACCGTACAATCATATATGTTCCAGAGAAGCTTTGTGGTTACGACAGCCTCACGCGACGTTCCAAAAATTGTTAAATTCCTCCTTATTCCGCACGCCCGACTTTACACCCATAATTAAACACGGCATACAGAAAAGTTTGTTTTTAAAATAAACACTTACACACAACCACTTATAATCCGAAACTTTCCAATGGACATGTTGCCTTTTGACTTCCCCTTTTTTCCATATCGAGAGAATAAGGAACCAGTCTCTCGCAATTTAAAAAATCCTTTTTGTCCTCAATTTTTCATCTGGAAAATGGCGTTTCCAATAAAATACATATTGGATCATACATAGGAAATATTTCTACAATTATTATACAATACAAATATTAAGGGGGCGATTTAGTATGTATATTTTTACCGTGTAACAGAGCTTCAGATGAGGACACAAATTATCGAAGAAACTAACATAATTGGATATTATTATATATCAATGTATTCGCAATGGTTCCCGCTAGTGAGTGAGATAAATTTCAATGCTCATGAGAACAGAAGAATAATTTAAATAAATGCCAAAGTACCTCAATTTTAACCATACTGTTAGTCTGACAATATATTGCATTTACGACGGAACTAAGTCAGGCACAATAACCAAACTACTTCACTCACTAAAACGGACACTTAGGATCATTTGTATTTAATTTTCAGATTAATATTTATTAACAATTCTATAATTTGTGTCCTCAAGTAAGATGACAACATTTTATACAGGACTCCATGTTTATTCTATACTTAAACCAGAATTGTAGTGATTTTCTATCTCAAACAAGAATTTGTAGCTATAATTAGTTTGTATACTTTGTCACAGGTGTCGCTACCCTTGAAAATGAAAGCGAAAACACAGAGTTGGCTTATTAAAAATGCGTGCTAAAATAAAGCATAAGGTGGCCATATTCTTGGCCGAGAAATACTGAAATTTCTGGCGTGTTTAGGTACTGAAATCTTTAAAAGTAAAACGTGTAGAACAAAAGTAAACACAAAAATAAAATCCTTGATGTTTTGTTTATTCATTGTTACCATTTAAATTTACCCAAATAAAATAATAACTAAAAAAAGCGTTTGTAAAACATGCGTTTGATGTTATCCTAACCCCACACTTTAACAATTATTTTCACGTACTTATAAATAAAAGTAAACAATTTTATATGTAGGACTAAGCAAGTAAATGTTATAAGAATATTTACATGTGGAATTATATATAAAAAAGATAGTATTTTCGTAGATTTCAGTACCTAAAACCTTATTGATTTGATCGTTTTTTGCACCTGTTTATTCGTTTTACTGCGGCGTCTTTGAAAATACTCAGGTGGCATGACATAACATTCCTATTATTTGATAAGCTTTAGAATATTCAGTTATTAAATGTTTGAAATTATTTGTTTTTGCGGAAAACACTATTTAAAGAATACGGGGCTTATAATGGTCTGATATTATCTTTTATTTATAAATATGGGTAATTTTTTAAAAGTACCTAAGTAATAAGATTTTGTAAAGCTTAAGTAGTACGAAAATATAACGCATAAAAAACCAATAATATGTACGAATGTTTCTTTATTAGAATAAGATTAAATTTTACGTACAGGGTGTCCCACATAAAATCGTTATTTATGTTGTAGCCTTGGTAGTTTCAAAATAAATTTACAGCTTAAAAATTGGTCTGGCTCAGGTAGATTTCTTTTTCAATCTACAAATCAGTAGCTACTTACCGATAAGAAGGAAACCACTAGTCTAGTCGAGAAGTGAGTTTTCTGCGAAAAATAGTTATTGTAATCCTAAAAATATGGTTGTTAGTACATTGGATTCGGAATTAAATTCTGAGAAAGAAGTATTTTTTAATTTATCCGCAATTAAAAATAGCAATTGTTATAAACAAAAAACGAAGAGAAAAAAGGGAGTCTCCTTTTTTAGCTATAACTAAAAAAATATTGAAGATAGCTGAAATTTCAAAAAAGATCCTGAAAGAGGAGAAAATTTCAGCAAAATAAGTCAGGACTCCCGGAATTGTAGCTCCATTATTTATAATTTTAATTTGACGTTGAAAATATGGCTTCGCGCGGCGGTTTCCGCATCGTCGCGTCGCCTCCAAGCAAAGTGTGCAACACAAAATAATTTTTTTATAGTATTCGATATTAATTTAAAAATCTAAATAAATTATAGTGTCATCTAGACACTTGAAGGAACACAGCCCAGTTGGAAAATAATTTTTAACTTGACTTTTCTTAGTTATTCAATTGTTAATGAATTAATCTTTCATAAAACTTGTAAAAGTTTAAATAATGTATCTACAAATTTTTTTCTTTCTGGGAGGTCTTTTTATATACATAATAAACAAGATTCCGTTGTAAAAGTTTATAAAAGTTTTTTCATTTGTTTATAATGAGTTTTTAAAGTTAACAAAAAATGAAAAATCCGGGAAATGTTATAAAAATTTTTTTTTACCAAATGTTTGATTTTACTTGTTTTTCTATTAATATATTGCGTTTATTAACTTAGCTAAAAAAATTTTAACGTTATTTGTTTATAAATTTGTTATAAACAAATGGACAAGTTTAATATTTTTGAAACATTTTTTTGCCATTTTATTGTCTTGGTAAATTAATGATTTTTAAAAACAAAAATTTTTCTTAAATAAATTTTTTAATTGTTTATAATCGATTTTTATATTTATTTGTCATTTAAATTATTTATTAAGAAATCATTTTTTTTTAAATCATCATTTGCTATTATCAATATAATTATAAAAAAAAAATTTATTCAAATTTTCATTGTTTATTTTATAAACAATTTGTTATAAACAAATTCTGATTTTCATTTTATTTTTTTTTCGTAACTTTAACGAATTATAAATACAGCTATGTGCATCAAAGTGGTAAATAACATTTTTTTCTAATTTTTATTGCATTTTTAAATACTTTATCACATCAAAGCTGAAACGGTCACCTATTTGATAAACTTATAAATTGTTATAATTTCTAAATTATTGATGATACGGTCTTTGACATTCAGGTAGATCTTTTAGATAATTTATTGATCTATAACATGAATTTTTTTACCTGCTTCATATCTACAATGGTTATATTTTTATAAACATTTGTATATAAAAAAATGCATTATCTAATTCTTTAAATGACTAAAACTTTTAAACTATTGAAGTTACGGATTCCACTATTTAAGACAATTTTATAGAGTAACTACTGGACTACTCAATAAAAATTTTTTTATATTTTTTATTCCATTTGTTTACGATGTTTTTTTATTTGTTTAAATTATCACACGATTAAGGGTACATTTTCTGGATTTTCTGTACTTTTTTTCTAACTAATGTCAATATTTTATATTCTTCTTGTTGTTTTCTTCAATTTTGTCTATTTTTAATTAAACACTTAACTTTTGTAAGAGCAGAAACTCAAAATTTTAACCAATTGTGCAGCCTGGAAGATATTTACGGAATACAATGAACTTTTGAGTTATAAAATAAACAATGAAAATTTGAATAATTTTTTTTTTGTAATTATATTGATAATAGCAAATGATGATTTAAAAAAAAATTCTTAATAAATAATTTAAATGACAAATAAATCAAAAAAACGATTATAAACAATTAAAAAATTTATTCAAGAAAAATTTTTGTTTTTAAAAATCATTATTTTACCAAGACAATAAAATAGCAAAAAAATGTTTCAAAAATATTAAACTTGTCCATTTGTTTATAAATTTGTTATAGCTAAGTTAATAAACGCAATATATTAATAGAAAAACAAGTAAAATCAAACATTTGGTAAAAAAAAAATTTATAACATTTCCCGGATTTTTCATTTTTTGTTAACTTTAAAAATCATTATAAACAAATGAAAAAACTGTTATAAACTTTTACAACGGAATCTTGTTTATTATGTATATAAAAAGACCTTCGAGAAAGAAAAAAATTTTTAGATACATTATTTAAACTTTTACAACAAATTTTATGAAAGATTAAGTCCACGAAAAATTAGTTCATTAACAATTGAATAACTTTAACAAAAGTCAAGTTAAAAATTATTTTCCAAATTTTCCTGTGTTCCTTCAAGTGTCTAGATGACACTAAAATTTATTTAGATTAGATTTAGGCCCGATTTTTGAAAAAAAACCTAATTCGCCCGGACTACTAGGCTTATTTTATTCATTATTCAATTCTTCAAAAGTCTTCAAAATTTAGAAATAAAAAGTTGTCATTCTGGGAACAATTGTTTATACAAATTTTGACTTTTTTAGTATTTGTAGAATAAGCTTTACAAGTCGATTTTTCAGAGCACTATATTTCATTTTTGCAATAAGTATTTCGTTCTAAAAAAGTTTTTTTTCTGTTCTTCATTAGTATTATTTTTGGTTTTCCATTTAAAAATTAAAGTAAGTAGCAAAAAAAATAGTGTATCTGGCAATTGAATTCAGATCCACTATAACTGCAGGCTAATTATATTTGAAATCGCATTATATTGCTTGGTAATTGTCCAAAACATGACATAAATTTATTTAATTTTAATAAGCAATAGCATAAAATCGATGTAAAATTTCCCTGGGAACACGATGGTGCAATTATTTTTTTGCTACTTGCCGTAGTTTACGAGATATTTGCGAAAAACCTTATTTTTACGGGTTTTTGACCTTTTGACCCCTTGCCTGATCACCTAGGTCAAAAATTTTTGCGGATTCGGATTCCTGAGGGTCGAAAACATATTTGCGCCCAGGTTTGATCGACAGAGGAAAAAATGGAGGTTCAGCCTTCATTTCAATGGACTAAATACATACAGTAATATTATATATATATTTTATGCCTATACATATTATTCTCCAAACGCAATTAGTAGCAAGATTCTATATATTTTAGTAATTAAGCAGTGTTTTTAAGTTAAAACGACTCGTCAAAGTAAAAAAATATTTCAGGTTAGGTATATATTTTTTTTACTGAAAATAGCAGTTAATTTACATTATCGGATTGTTAATGTGAAAATATAAACATTAGACTGTTGACTATTCCATGTTATACGTGTTTTAAGGTCACTTTTGAAGAAGAAACTACATGTAATTTTAAAAACCGTATTTCTGTTTTTATAATGAAGGAATAGTAATTATAAGATTGTTTAAGCTTATTAACTAAAAATTATTGCCTACTCAATAAAAAAATATTATTGTCCTCGATAATCTATTACTGATTAATAAAATATTTACTCTCTTTCCTTATAAGATTGTATGTACACAAATTGGAGCCGTTCCTGAAAAATCGGACGAATATCCGGTGCAGCGGAATATTAGACTTGAAGCGTTGGCCGCTAGAGAAGCACCTGCCGGGGTCCCGTTTCGTGACTCACGCTCGGCGATATTTTTTGTACAAAATCCCGTCCTTAACTAAGAACCGTTATAATCGTGGACTAGGCGACGCGTATCGTATAAACTGTTTAAAGGCAGGTGATAAGCGATGACAATGCTGCTTCAATTTCTGCGTCACTTGTTCCCCCACGCCGTAGGTTACTTCCGTGTTGACCGCCTCGTTGCCCTGACAACCGCCGTAAACAACGCTACAAAGAGACGCAGAATACAGACTGATTTCGATCTGCGTCACTTGCATATATCATACGTACGTAGTATGGTACGAGGTTGATGTTCGCGCTAAACGAAGGCAGTGTTGTTTTAGAAGGCGTTTTCAATATAGAATTATACGTAAATTATAAAATTTATATAAAATTAAAAATATTTTTAAATTGCACCACCAAACGGAAATTTTAGGTGAAGCGGTGCGTTACTTGCGTCTCCTGACGAGGCGCCACTGGTATACACGTCTGTACTGTATGTTACTTTATTTTATCATGTTTTTCCTCGAGTGTATAATTTTTCCAAACGAAAAATAACTACTTCCATATAAAAAAAGCGTAAGTTAAATCGCACGAATCATCTGGGTGAATAGCTACCCGCCCGAGGCAGTTTTAACGACACCGGGAGAAACTTTTTACGTGGCGCGTTAAAAATTGAATCACACAAGAAAGAAAACGGCCTCTTCAGAGGTACTAGAAAGAACTGGTAGATAAAATTACACAAACGAAATTCCCCTACAAAACAGAGTATATGCTTTAACAGGAAAGATTTAGAAATATAGATTTTCTATAAGTCTGACCAATTTAATCTGTCAGGGAGGAAACTGATGTTTCTTGATGAACTTAATGATATAAAACTCGTGCAGATTATGATCAGTAACACACAATTTCACAAATTTTAATATTCTAGTTTCTTCTTTTTTTTTGAGGGGAAGGGTTTCTTGTCATACTACAAATTAAAATTAAAAAAAAAAAGTAAATCTCTTTCCACAATTGAGGGATCGTTTTTAATGGAAAAATACCTTACAAACAACTCATTATGTAGTCCAAAAGTTACTAGATTGTCATGTAGGTATGGTAGTATGGAATTAAGAGAGATAATAAAATGTTTAACCATATGTTCAGCTTATTTTAAATTAAAAAAAGCAAAATTCTCGAAAATGGATTGTTTTTAATATAAAATGGAAAATATTTTCAGGCTTTGAAATACATTTAGGTATCAATGGTCCTCAACGAAATTACAAAAAACTCTGGTCATAAAAATGTTTGTATTTTCAATAACAGTGCTTTCCGGTATCTCCGTCATTTGTAATAAATGTATGCAAATTTTTGTTTCAATTAGTTAAAGTACTTAAAATGCAGATATTTCAAAATAAATAACATTTTTTTTTTAATATCAATATCCTGCTTGACGGAAACCAGTAGCTTTAAACCACTGGTTCATTAAAGTTTTTTAGCTTATAATGACCCAAGGAACCCCGGTAGTTATGACATCGACATAAAAACTCCCTCTATATGAAATTGTAGCAGGTGATAATTTATCTTATCTATAACAAAATCTTCAGTTATTTAAAAACAAAAAATAAAAACGATTATCAAAGGATTTCAAAAGAGAAAAGAATAATAGGTTTAACCTATGTAACATACATCATATGTCATATCTTTAAAGGTTTTTGCTACTTTATGCCGAATGGAATAAAGCACTGCTTTGTACCTACTGACACAAGGTGACCTACAAATACTAATCGGTATATACTATGAACACATGACTAGAATCGCACTACGCGGGAAAGCTAATTAGCCAATGGTTGTGAGAAACAGTTACCTACGATCTATATGAATAGACTCTTTTAATGTGACGTCACATATTTAGGCAACCCTCAACAAATTGTTATAGTTGAAATTGTACAGACCGAATCTGACCCTTATGTACGATTTACATAGATGTTATAAAAATTCTACTTCAAATAAATTTATTTTGACAAGGATTTAGAAGTATTTAAGAACAACCAACACGTGTTTCGTAAAATAGATACACTAATGTGCTTAAGGGTTGCTTTCGGTATGCAGCAAAATGAAACTCTCTCTCAACGGTAAAATAAAAGTATTTTTATTGAAAACAATGTGTAGAAAAAAGACAAGTTGTCGGGGCGAGCGTTCGTTGGAGAGTCTCCTTGTAGAGTCGCTCGCAGGTATATGTATTCAGTCCCTGGCGCCAATCTGCAATGGTTCTTTTCCGGGAACAATAGTGTATGTATCCCGCTTGCAATAGTTAGACCAGTCCGGCGTTAGACTGGCTGTGTACCCACATGCTTAAAACTTTAGCTGTGTAATTCCTAATGTGCATGTTCGGAAAGAATAGCCTCATACGCAGATGAGATCTTGTTGATATGCAATCGCTGTCATCATTAGCGGTTAATACTCTTTGGGTTGTCCCATTTTAGGACAGGTGCATTGGATATTTGTCCATACTTAAAGCGTGATATTTTTAGATGAATATTCCCCACAGGTTTATTATATGTAAACTAGCACTTTACCTCGACTGTATATATTTTCCTCTTCATACTGACTTTAACTTCTCCTCTGAAAACCGAAAGTTTATCATCATAAAGCATTTTTGGTACATAACCAGAGGAAACAGAGTTTTCTCGCTTTTCGATGAGCTTCTTTTCTTCAAACTACACAAAATTTGTATTCATAACTGGTCTTTTAGGCATGGTAATATATCAACAATTGTTACAAAACTTGGGAGAAAGAAAGCAAGAAGTCACAAAGTTGACATACACGTAACCATAACCAAACACCAAACATAAATGATGTCCTGTTGCGAGGCTGCTTCTCTTCCATGAAATTATCTCTAATACGCATGCGTAGTAACACTGATGTAATTTTAATTTATTAATTACTATATTGGTCTATAAATTTAAATACAGGGTATGGCGTCTTTAATGCAGAAAATTAAAAACCTAGACTCTTGACAATAAATAAAGTAAAATAATATATGCTACCATAAGGCGATTATGAGATTTGAGTATCAAAAATATTTTCCAAAAAATTACAAGAAGTGACAAAATGTTAATGCTGGTCCTGTTTAACATAGCGCAAAAAACATTGACCTAGTCCGCACTCCGCACGGCACCTGTGGAGTGTCATCCAGTGTGAGTACGCTTTTGACTTGCAGGCGAATTGCTGCTAAATTGTGTCAAAAAGATCGCGCTTCTGCTGTTTAGACGTTAAGTGTTTATTAAAGACGTTTCTTATTTTTTATTTTTTAAGTTATTGTTTTAACTAAATCGGCAATGGATAACGAGGACAACAATAATACGTTTACTACTATCGAACGATGGCGGTAAGTTTGCATCTTTTTTGTTTGTCGTGATCCAACCTATCACTTGCTAAAATAATAGTAGTCTTTTCTGTAACACCATGTACTTTGTTTCTACAAACCTCTTGTCTGGGATTGCACATTACCATTTACAGTGAAATAACTAATTGAATTGTATGTTTATTTTTCCTTTTAACTAAAACGAGAGGATTGTATTAAACTGGCCAAAATGATTTATTATGGCATTAAAACATTTTGTCTTTTGTGTGTATTTCATACATTTTAATTTGGCAAGGGCAAAGGCTCGACTCTCTGTTAAGTTCGCTTCGGCAAGCGTTCGAATGGCATGACATTTTTTGACCAGGACCGTACTAAGATTTATTTCTTCGCTACAAAATTGAAGTTCAATTTTCTTGACAAAACGTGGATATATATATGAATTTCTTATATAAGGCTTTTTTATTGCATATATTCCTAGGAATCTGCATTTTTTTTCTGCGCTAAAGACGCCACACCCTGTATATTATACCCAAATTTGTCTCTTGGAGTTTGAAACTTCTTAAATATTTCTAATATTGCCAGAATATCGCGGTATTTAATGATATAACAAAGACATTTTTTTTGGCACTTATATCCAAAGTACCTACCTACCTACAAAGTTCGAGAATCGATCTAGTAAAAAAATTGAGAAATTCTTCATGGCACTGTGCACTATGGTTCATGACAAAGTGCAGTATGGGGTTGCCTATTATTTAGCGTATGTGACTTCACTATTAACAAGGTCTATTGGCGTTGAATCATCTCACAATGTCGCACTGACCACAACTAATCAGGAAACTTCCAACCGGCTATATCTGCTGACTTCCCTGATGGATGATAGACATTAGGTGTGTAATTTAATACCAATCAATCGGGTCCCTTAGTTGTTTCCCATAATATTATTGATTAGAAAATAAAGTCATCTGATCTTTGTACGACAGGGAATCATTTGCTAGAATTAAAAAAGTCTGTCTTGCAATATGGCAAAATACCCAAAAAAAAAGCTATTAAACATTTACTATTCATTTACAAAGTACATTCAGGTATGATCTGTAAATGTTCTCTCCTAAATGTATATTTACGTAGGATTTGAAAGGTCTACCCACACTAATAAGATATATCTGTTCAAACCGCAAAGACAAAATAATGTGAAGCTGTCAGGAAAAGCCTTACTCCAAAATATAATAGCTGAAATATTGAAAATGTAGACACATTTCTAATATTCCCGTATATTTATATATTTAAATAAATAGGGAAATTCCATTACAGGCATACGAAAATAATATCAGAGTTTGTCATGGAAGGGGAAAGAAATGTGTCAAACGCATCTGGTAAAGTTTTTTATTCAAGGGACTGTTTTCTTTCGACACGTTTTTATACAATTCCAATTTTGAAGAGCCAGTCTCTATGTTCACCGAGCTACACAGATAAATAATTTTTTATTTGCCTGACATTGAAGTGTTTTCGATACATGTGAAATATTTACTGCACCTTTTTGTATTTCCCCCTTGGCAGCAAAAAAGTGTCTTCGTGTGTCGAGGGTATTACCGCGTGGGGCTTCCAGAAAATACTCGTGCGTGAATGGTGCTAAATCACTTTCCATTTACTACCTAACATTTTTTGTTCCGTATTCTTTACCCCCAGGACACGAAATTCGATGTTTATTTATCTCCTATTATTACAACGAGCGTTCGAAGAAAACTCTTTACGCACTATTTATAAACCTTTTGCATCCTATTCATAACAAAAAAGTTCATAAAATCATATCATATTTGTCAATTTGTTAAGGCTTACGGCGAAAGAACTTTTGAGCGAGATGTAGTTTTCGCTCAATAACTTTTCACACGAAACATGATAAGAATATGCGATTATTCCTATGTCTACAAGTATTATTTTTATTGTACTTCTTTGACAACACCTTATTTTCATCTGTATCAATAAGATGGGCTTTTTCGAGCTAGCGCACAGAAAAAGTTTTCCCGATCTCCGATTCCTTCCGTGCGCTGGATAAAAATACCGAATTATATCGGCTTTAAAATAGAAATATACAGCAAAGTAAACTAAATTTAAGAAAGACTGTATGCTATCTGATATTTAACATTTAACTATTTCGTATTTTAATTCGTAAATGTTGAATGAATATTTAAATACATTTCTGTAATATTTTTTGACATTTTCTCCACCTTATCTGACATAGACTAATTTAAAACAAATTACTTTTGAAATAATGTGAGAGTAACCATGGAAACGCATCATACATGCCAAACACTGTATTCTCAGCGTTGTTGATTTTCTGCCATTTTTTATGCCTATAATATGTTCAATCAGCTTTTTACTGAATGAAGAAATCTGAACAAAATCAAAACTGTAAGTGGCGATACTCTTCCAGCTTACTTTGTCGAAAAAGCTAATTCTATGAAATCTTCCACGTTGTGGAGTCGATTCTCAATGCTAAAGAGTTGTTTGGCCATAAAAGTAAATCAACAAATATCCAAAAACTATTGCTTTCTTGAAGCGTCAAGCTGTAGGATATATACCGAAATAGTCCAAAAGTTTAACAGCAGAACAAGTAACCACATTTTTATGTGAAGCTCCAGTTGAACAATATCTGCTACCAAAAGCAATTTTAGTATTTGGGATCTTTGATGCGCGTTGAAGAGATGATTTAATACTTTTAAATTTAAACGATTTGGTAGATGCTTTTTTGTCGTGTTTTTACGAGATGGAAAAACTCATACATCAAGAAGGTTCACTATTACCAATGAAGGATGTACATTTGAGCCCAGCACACTTTATCGTAAATATGCAGCTATACGACTTAAAAATATGAACAGCCAATTATTTGTTGTACATCGAAATGGCAAGTGTTATGCTCAACATGTTGGGTGCCATGCCATCAGTGGTGTACCGAAAATTGTTGCAGAATACTTAAAACTAGAAGATCCCAAAAAATATACCGGGCATGGACTAAGGCGTTTTTCCAATGTAGCAGAAGGATACATAGAAGAATCTAATAGAAAAATTGGGGTATCACGAAAATTGTGTAACCCTGTTTAACATTTCTCACTAGCAAAATACAACAACTATATCATTCGTTCGAAAAAATTAAAACATTTGCGAAGAATCTGTTTCAATAACTGAAGTTTCACAAAATGAAACTCCAAAAGTACTAAACCGATGCAATAATACGAATTGCATAATAAACATAACCATTAATAATAACAACTCAAACTAAAAATATTACTCGTAGTTGGAGCTGTTATTATTAATAGTTAGTTAGTTAATTTTCAGTATTCTTACTGTACACGTTTTTTTATTCCTATAACTCTGTGGGTACACATGTTGCAAGTGACCCATTTTTAAGCACAACGCAAGAACGCCGCCGGACGCACCACGGGGTTCCCGGAAAACGAGCCCTGTAGAGTGGCGCCAGGACCAGGGACTTCTGTCACCGACTACCAAGATACCTACAACCGAATGCACACACAGAAGACACTCTTCAGCAAACCCTCGAACGGTAAACACGTCTTTTCATAGTTTTCCTATACATTAGTTTTCAATAAAATTCTTTATTATTACCGTGGAGAGAGCGTTTTATTCTTGCTGTACAGCGAAAGCAACCCTCAAGTGGTGACCCCGACGTGATCTTTTCAGCGAAAGTATGCGATTTTGTGCCATTAGAGTGGTTTATATTTCGCGCAACGCAGCAAGCATCATGAGCCTCAACGAAGAAAACCAAGTCGAAAATTATACCGCGACGGAAGTGAACCATGTCGCAGTGAAGCTTCCACCATTTATTTCGGACGATGCAGAGATGTGGCCTCAGGTAGTGGACAGAAGTTTTCGGCTAGCGCGGGTGACAAGTGAAGAGACAAAGTTTAACTATCTCGTTACTGCTCTAGAGAGGAACGTGATGAGTGAAGCGCGTGACCTGGTGATGAATCCACACCAAGACAAGCCTTACTCCGCACTTAGGGCAGCTTTAATAAGACGACTGAGTACGTCTCAGGAACAAAAAACGAGAAATCCTTCATAGCTGACATTTCCAGTTTTATTGAAAACGCCGTAGCAATAAACAGTTGTCAGTGTTTTGCGTATTGCTTGAATTTTGCTAACTCCTAAACATGGTTTATTTAACAGAACTGGATAAAATAACAGTTATACAGATGATTGGTTACGAAGATAGAATACGATCGCAGGTAGATGTTGCTCGCCTATTTCAAGAAAAATGTCCTCATTTGCCGTCTATATCCCAAGGTAAAATTAGTAAAATTCAGGCAGTTTTGCCAAAATGGACATGTAAGCCAAATAAAAGAAGAAGCTTCCAACGCAATGAGTAATGGTACCAAATTAGATGTACTATTTGAGTTTGAATAAATCCCATACAGTTCATTTCCATTCCTCTATTATTCCCGTATTAAAAGAAAATAAAATGCATCCCTATAAACTGATCTCAACTCAGGAGCTCAATGAAGACGATTTTGATATTTTTGTGAAGAAAATAAGCAAAGGTTGCAATGCAATGTTATTCAACTATAACAAGTTTTGTTTTGTGACGAGTCCACTTTTACTTTTCACGGCCATATTAATCGTCAAAATGATTGCTTCAGAGCTAATGAAAGCCCTCACTGGATGAGAGAATTACTACATATACACCGTGTCCACCTAGTGCGCGTAAGTCCAATATCTAGGTTAATAAAAGATATAACTTAACTTTTTTTCTACAGAGTTGCCTACTTTCCCGAGCTGCACAAAATGAAAATAAATTTGCATATACAGGGTGTCTAGTTTTTCCTGGGCAGGTACCAACTTAATTTTTTTTAATGGAAACCTATATTTTTATGGCAGTATCGAATTATATGTGAAAAATTAACGGGATTTTGTGTTATGATCCCTATTAAAATATTGATAGTTTTCGAAATAATCGACTTTTCGTTTTTTTTTCTTATGTTTCGTCACTTCTAGTAGTTGACATAATTATGATTGTATGACAGCTAGAAATTATTTTTTTTTCAGGAACTGTAGAGTGAAGATGGCTCTTTCAAAAAACGTATCAAAAGTTAACCTGCGATATACAGGGGGCAAAAAAAATCGTGCCAAACCTGATAATTTAAAATTTGAAAAATCTCGATTTTTTCTAATAGAACACCCTGTGTTTTGATTTCATTAGATGCCTTTCTGTAGACCCTACAATTTTTTAATAGCTTTCCCTATACCTAAGTTGCGTAGTTTTTGCAAAAAAACCCATTTTTGGACTGGACTCTGGACTTTCTCTTGTGGGGTTATATCAAGGGGTGAGTATACGAAGTACCACCAACGGATATTCAAGACTTAAAAGAAAAGATTCAAAACGAGTTTCTAACTATAACGCCTCAAATGTTAACAAATGTCCACATTCATTTTCATCGTAGATTAATGCTTTGTGTAGAAAACAATGGTGGACAGTTTGAACATTTACATATTTTAAGTTAGCTTGCGACTATGAGTATTCTTTTTTCAAAATTCTATTCATCCAAATTTTTTAATCTCCAATTTCACTAATAATTTTTCTAACTACGGTAACAGTGCTTGATTTTCAGTATGATACGGATGAAACTTCTTCAATATTTTGTTTGTCAAGCTTTTGAAAGCTCCAAGGTTACTACTAATTTCCTGGCACTAATATTTGGATTTTCAACAGCAGACGCCACAACTTTAAATAAAATATTATCATTGTTACTTTCGTGTCTCCTGGTAGTTTTCTCATAATTCGCATTTGCTGTAAATTTGGATAATTTGCTTTGTAAATACGTGCTGCTAGCAAACATTTTCCATATTTTGCTAATTCTTAATCACTCGTAGCGATTTTATGTTTTTTTGATTTTATTTACAAATAAATGGGACCATTCCATAAAGACGTATTTATTAAACTCAAATATCTAAATTTTTCAGTTATTACTTTTTATTTTAAATAGTGTAGCTAGACAACTAATAAATTTAATAAAAATAAACACCCTGTATACGCAAATATATTTTCATTTTGTGCAGCTCGGGAAAGTAGGCAACTCTGTAGAAAAAAAAAATAGTTATATCTTTTATTAACCTAGATATTGGACTTACGCGCACTATGTGGACACGGTGTTACTCGAAATCCTGAAAATATTAATAATTAAATAATTGGAGACCATGCCATTGGTATCTTTTTTATAGATAGCAATATGAATGGAGATAATTATTTACTTCTGCTTCAAAATAATGTGCCAACTTTGGCAAACTGCTCAAGCAAACCCACAAGTTACAATCGATGTGGTATGGTTCCAGCAGAATATAGCACCACCACATTACCGAATCAAAGTCCTACAATACGTCGATATAACTTTTCAAATAGGTAGATAGGGAGACCAAAATCGCTAGAATGGCCAGCACGTTGTCCTGATCTTATACCCTTAGGTTTCTTACTATACGGATATGTGAAAAGTATGATATACAAAACTAAGCCACGTGATATAGCTGACTTGAGAAGAAAAATAACGGATATGTTTAGGTCGGTCACGCCTCAGATGTTGGAAAACGTTAGAAAATATTTTTATTTATTATTAGGATGCTCCCAAGACGTTCAAGGAACACATTTTGAACATCTACGTTGAAATTAAGCTTTTTTAAGTTTGCTATAAGGAATTTCGTCAAACAGGTGAATTAATGTTTTTAATGCTAATTTTTGCAATAAATATCAAAGCATTTTTGAATAGAGATTGAAAAGACTTTTCAAATGAGGTATGACAAGCCCCTAATTCCTATTTAAAAATTTAATGGTTATAACGGCCACTCGAAGGAGATGAATTTAGGGATGAAATCTTTACGGTGCATGTAGAATGTCATTTCAGAATCCAAAATCATTAACAATTGAGATACTGAATTTATTTAATTGCGCAGCTGTTTTGTTCTGTATGTCTCCGAGTCTGTTTCCTAATATTTTTCTGTTTCTATCACTTTTTTTAAGCATTCATGTCCATCAACAATTCAGTCCATTCAACAATTGTTTATTTTAGTAATGGTAGTGTAGTAGTCAAAATCTAAAATTAGTTAATAATAGATAATTAATTACCATAATCTGTTTATTTTGATTTACTTCTTTAAATGTTAGTTTACAACAGACTGAAACTTAAAATATTTTTTTTTAGTTAATAAAATGGTTTACAATTTAACTGTTTCATGTGATACATAAGAAATTAAAATTATAGTCTTAAATGCAAATACTGCTGGTAGCTAAATGTCTTCAGCTCATTCAATGGTAACGTTCTCTTTCAGTTTAATATTCTGTTCATGTACTTGTGCCGCTTTATGTGAGCAAAAAAAATGCAACTTCATTTTTCTCGAAAATGATACATGCTACTGAATTTTGACAAGTAAACCTTTTTTTTGTAGTATCCTTTAGAGTTTACAGAACCGTTTATAAATGTAATAAATTTTCACTTTCAACATATTTTTTATTCGATTGTACTCCTTCAGTTACCTGTATCGGCGACACTGCTTTTCAAAAATAAACCGTTTGCACATTATTCTTAGCGTACAGTTGATGTTTATTCGTGTACAAATTTTAACATTTTTATCTTTAGCCGATTTAAAGATAATTAAGGAAAACAATTTGGAAAGTAACAACTTCAACACACAGTATATTGAAAACAGGGCGTTTAAGAAAAAAACTTTACATGAACTACCCCTATTACTTTCTCATGAGGAACTTGCACACAAGTTTTTTTGAAACATGAACGGGACACCCTGTATAAGGTTCATTGTTTCGAATCAAGTACGTTTGCGTCTTACTTTTGGAAATTGTTTCTTATGCACTAGAAACAAACCTATTATATGCGATTTTTTCACACGGTGAGGGGATATAACTTGTTATAATGTAGTAGTTCCTCTGATATTCATTCCTGTATTCACCCTGTATATGTAATTGTCCTATTATTGGTCTTGTACTGTTGGGCAATGGAGCATTATTTATTATTATCATTATTATTACTTATGTTATTTTATACATCTGCATAAACATAAATGTTGTAGCTGGCGTATGTTTTTAAAAGCAGCTAGATTCAGCAGAATCAATTAAAAAGAAGGAAACTTCTCTAAAAGCCTTCATAAATGGTAACAAGTAAAGTGACCGTCGAGCTTTGGCAACCAATATTGCACGATTGGTAGAGTCAATTAAAGATCATTAAATCTTAGTCATCTGCCTTAATTATTCATTTACAATGAACAAACCATTGCATCTACGCTGGAGATAATGCGATCACTTATAAGTTGAATAAAATGTCATGAAAAATTAGACTAACTACTAGCCAGTGAATCGGAATATTGCGTTTTTATGTAATATTGTTCTTATTGTTTTAATAATTCTTAATTTTATCAAAATTGCATTGCCAACGCGAAGGAAATAAAATTACTGTTCCGAACAAAATTACTAATCACGTCGTTTGTAGTCTTTTATGGAGGCTCTGTATAGATATGCAATTTTATTAGAAGCGGTATTATTATTACTTATATAAGGATCTTTTTATTAAAAATCTGGCTAAGTAACTTCAATTAGCAAAAATCCTATAATCTCAAATCTCATCATTTAAGTATAAAGGAGAATAGTTTTTATATAGACTTAAAATTTTAATTTTTTTAATCTTGACATTTCTAATTATTCGTTCACTTTTACTCTTAAAAAGAAATATACATAACAAAAATAGCTTAATCTTTATAATGATTCTTTGTTGTGAATTAATTATATGTAGGTAAAATATTGGGGTATTTTTAAATGGTGCCGGATTAAGATTACCAAATTTTTAATTCTAAAAACTTTTTAAATAATTAGAAGAATTTAAACAAAAAAATACTAATTAAAAGCAGAAAATCAACAGCTTAAACCGAGGCTTTTTTCAGTCGAAAGCAAACAGAAAAACATAACTTTATAGTCTATGGATTAAGATCTGAAACCTTGTCGAACAGTATTATTTGAATCCGGTGGGTCAAATTGGTCGGTTTTCAAGGATTACTGCGAATTTGTCATAGATAGAACAAATGTGATAGACGAGTCCAAAGCACTTTTTTCGAGAAAATAACAATGACGCAAACCGTATCTCTCTATCTGTTACCGTTTTCAAGCTATAGGGCTTTTCTCTATTTTTGGCTAAACCGACTGGTGCTCTTTTCTCGTTTCCTTTCAAGATATCTTAAAACGGTCTGAACATTCTACAAGCCCTTTTTTGAGATACATTTGATGGCATAAAAATAAATGTGATATTTTTAGTTTTTGTGGTATGACAATAACTTGAGTTTTTATAATATAAACTCCCTGTATTTTATTTCAGAAACGGGAAAAGGGCTAGATATGCATTACAAAAATATATACCTACTTTACTACTTTTTTTTTTGTAGATTTGCGTAAAATATAAAATTTTCAAAATACCAACGATATTTAAGTTTAAGTTAAGAGAAGGCTTTGAAAACTCAAATCAGAAATGCTTCTTTACTCAAATGAAGACAAATACAACATAATAAAGGTAGATTATTAATATTTAAAATACGATGGTTTTTCGGGTTGTTATGCCGTGGCCTGTAGTTGTACCTGGTCCCTGCCAGTTACAGAATTATCTTTGACTTCCTTAGCCTTAGCTAGAAATCTTTTAACCTACCCTTATTGTTCTAGGTCTAGGTTCTGTGGGGGCGAGCCACTTGTTAGAGCGCCTGGATCCGTCCTGATGTTCATTTCGGTTCTTACTGAGTCGCGGCAAAGCATTTGTAGAGTCACCACTGAAGAATAGCAAATCGTTTGGAAGCATTGAATGTGGCAAGTTGCAGAGACCACTATGGAACGTCTCAAAGGATCACTGTTTTCGGTTCCGTCCATGGCGGCCTTAGGCCCAGTTAAGAACCAAAATGAACATCAGGGTGGGCTTATGACGGTTCCGCCACCACATGGTCTAGCCCGAGAACAATAAGGGCAAATGAAAGATTCCTAGTTAAGGATAAGGAAGTGAAATGTAATTTTGTAACTGGAAGCTACCAGGTACATTGGCCCAGGCAGAACAACCCAAAAAACTGTCGTATATTAAATATTAACACTCGCCGTGAAATCATAAAAACCGCATAACTAGGAATATGTTCTGCCTTTCTAAGGGCGTATTTCCTCCTTTTCAAGGAATAATGTCCACCTTATCTCGGTATGTCTGACTAGACGTAACGGAAATAATAAAAATAGCAATTCCGTTAAAATGCGGAATTCCAAGAGCGCATTCATATTGAATTTATAGTTGAGACGAGGGTTTTGTTTTATAAACAACAACCGTGGCGCCGACGGCAGCTCCAGACGTTTTAGCGGCCCAAGGAGACCATACATATTTAAAAACGCTTACACGAGGCAGGATTAAGGAACAGGACTGTAAAAATGAATATCCTGTTCCGCTGCCACTATTCTTTCTGTTAATCTTGTTTGATTAAGTCATAAGATGAGTCGAAACAATTGAAAACAAATGACTGTTGTACAATACACCAAATACAGAAAATAAACTAGGGTCGTCATTACAAAATTTGTTTGCAAAAGTGACCCTTAAATACATTTTCAGTAAATAAATTGATTGATGTGGTTTTTTACAATTGGTGCTTGACCGCAGACATTTAAACAGGAGAGCATTTGTAAAAAGGTAACAAGTTAACTTACTTTATGTTGGGTAGTCTTTTGGCGTTCTGTTTTTCGTAAAGAGACGTTATCTGTGCGTTTAAATTAAATTCTCGAATGCTCTTTGGTTCGGTTGCCTGCAGCCATGACATTGGTTGAACGACGACAGTTTAAATTTAATAAAGCTTATAATTTCTAAATTACAGAAGATACAATTAGTGTTAAACTTTATTGTGAAATACTTGTATACATCAATCATTTTGTCGCATAAAAACAAAATTTATAATTTCCCAAATAATATAAGGCAGAGCCTTGAAAGACAAAAGTGATATGGACTATGTCTGGAATGTTAACTGTTATTAATTTTATTCATATAATTGTAAAATGTCGCACGCGTGAAATGTTACTTATCTTTTATTGCGTACCCTTTAGATACTAGGCAACTGAGATACCTACTTGGAATTCAATGAATATAAAAACATTTAGAATATCACGAGTGGGCATGTATAATTAAAAATAATTTTAATATCTGAATTAACATGGATTCTCTTGTTGACGAGACGGCAGTGCATGCACATAGCACATGTAATACTGTCTCTCTCGTCTTCCTGTTCATAGGCCCTACAAAGAGGTGTTTCACACTTCCTCATCTTGTAAAGGTGTTTCCTTAGCCAGCAGTGTCCAGTTTGACTACCTGTCACCAGGTGAAGATTTGACCTAGACATGGCCAGGTAATTTTTGGCTGCATCCTTGCTAAGAACTCTAAGAACTCCTTAGCGAAATGACAGCTATTTCTTTTATTCCACCGTTTCATAAATTCTTTGTGGGTGTTTTCCTTAATAATTTCAGCGAGTGCTGACAGCGAAAGCACATTGGAGGGACCTGGTCCAAAAATTTGAGGCCCGATGCACTCCTAGCTAGCTTGTGAGCTTCTTTATTGCCATTACACTGCTCGTGTCCGTCAACCCAACACACAGATATGCTGTTGGAAGCCGAGGCCACGACCAGTGCTTGGTAGCATTCCCATACTGACCTAGTCATTATCTTATGATTACGTAAGATCAGTAGTGTTTGTCTTAATAGACTATTGTTTTGTGTTGTGTTTGTCTATTTAGATTCTAATGATTTTACCCGCAGTGTGCCTGCGGGCGATTTTTTTTAGCGTCTATGGTTATACCTGCTAATTCCGTTTGTACTACGGTAGCATATCTATCCATTGCCCACTGATTTCGGATATAAAAGGATCTGGAATATATTGCACATCCTGCACCTTCCTTCCTTTTTGATCCGTCTGTGAAGACGTTGATAACATCTTCGCGGGCGGTTTCCTCCTGTCTCTTAACGACTACGGTGTAGGGTTTGTCGAACGCAAACTGAGCAGAAATACTGTCAGTGTCTGCCTGCAGAAGGGGCATCATCCTGACGACCCCGTTCCATAGGCGACTTCTAACTTCTCCACATCCTACATCCGGTTCGAATCCAACGTTCTTGAGGCGAAGCATGGTTGTCAAGGCCACTTCTCTTAGATAGATATCCATAGGTAGCAGATACAGCATTACTTCCATTGCTGTGGTGGGTATTGTTCGGATAGCTCCACTTATGCTCAGACAGGCAATCCTTTGTACTTGGCTGAGCTTTTGTTTAGCTGTCGTCTGCTGGGATTTCGGCCACCAGACGACAGCGCCGTAGGCTAACATGGGTCTCACGATGGCAGTGTATATCCACATAACCACTATTGGTTTCATTCCCCAGGTTTTACCAACGGTTCTGTGGCACTGCTCATAGGATATGTACGCCTTTTTAAATCTTCTTTCAAAATGAAGATTCCATATTAGCTTTGCATCTAGTGTATTATACCCTTAGGTATTTCACATCAGATGCATAGTGTTTAGGAGAGTCTGTACCCTTATTGGCCCCAGTTTTCTCTCCATCGTGAAGAGAACCATCTCCTTCTTCCGGGTGTTGACTGACAGAGCATGGTCCTCACACCACTTTTCAATAGTTCTTCAGAGGGATGTTTTGCATTCTTTGGCAAAGAATGCCTTCGAATTTTCCAATAATCAGCACAGTGAGGTCATCTGCATAACCGATGGTATAGATGCCAACTTCCGAATTGATGTGGCATAAGAGACTGTCTAGAACTAAGTTCCACAGCAGTGGTGATAGACAATCCCCTGCGGCAGCCCCTTGCAACAATTCCTATCGCGGATGCATCCCCCACACTGATTTGTATAGCTTTTTTAGTGAGCATATTGGATATCCATCTACAGATGGTAGGAGAAACTCCTTTCTCCACATGAGCTGAGTTAATTTTTGAGAAGGTTGTTGTGTCAAGCCCCCAGGGTGCACTCTTTATTGTCCAAGGATTTCTCAATCCTGCCCACCACCGACTGAAGGGCAGTGTCAGTAGATCGCCCTGGAGTGTATGCATGTTGATTAGGGTGTAGCTGTCTATTCATTAGCACACTATATATATCGCTCACACAGCTTTTCCATCGTTTTCAACAGAAACGAGGCCAGGCTGCTGGCTCGATACGCCTTTGGGGAGGTATAATCCAGCCTGCCTATTTTGGGAATTAATACAACCCTGACTTCCCTCCAAATCTTTGGAATATAATAAATATCCGTTCCAGGTGCGGCATTAAAACATCCATGCCCCATTGTAAATATATATGCCGTCAGTGCCAAGCGATTTAAAGGATGAGAAGGTTTGCATTGCCCATTTTATTTTATCTTCGGTTACAGTCTGGCTGGCAATCTGCCAATCCATGACCGCAGATGGATTTTCAGTTTCGTCTGGCCATTCTTCCCGTTGCACTAATGTGGATCCCGGAAAATGAGTCCGCAGCAGTTCCAGACTTTCATTCAGATTGGTGGTTCTTTCGCCATCTTCTCTAGTTAATAGGTCTAAATCATGATCTTTCTCTTTTGTAAGGATCTTACATAGCCTAGCAGCCTGCGAGTAGTCCTCAACCTCCTTGCAGTAGGCTCCCCATGCATCTCTTTGTCTTTTCCTGACCAATTTTTTGAAAAGCCTCAGATGGATTTTGTATATTTCTCAATTTGATTCTTGTCTTGTCATTTTTGCCTTGTTAATTGATATCCTAGCCTTCTTCTTCAGTTCGCTTAGCTCCCGGCTCCACCAATAACCTTATTACAAGATATTTTTTCGCATCTAATATTGTAAAAAGTTACTGAACTACGTGAACATGGGCGACATATAACCTACAAGTGTGTTAAATTCTAAATGGTCATTGCTACTCTCTGCCTAGGCCTTCAATACCCAAAGTGGCAAAAAGCAACCTGCTATGTCACAGATACCTACTATGAAAGCAAGATAGTATCCTACTAGGCGAAATAAAGTTTTTAATTATTGTTATTATATGAAGTAACTACTCTGCAGCGTAAAGCCTCGACAAACACTAATTACATCCACAATATTTAAACAGCTAAGACTTTTATCTAAAGACATGATATGACCTAAAAGTAGGTAAACATCAATAAATGTCGTTGTCTCATCTATGACATACTGATAAGAACAAATTTGTTCGAAACTGATGAATGAAAAACTATGCTGTTGCCGATGTAATTCAATGTAGAATGAGACATTAGTCTCTGAAACTGAACTGAACTGAAAACTTTAATTCGCCTAGTGCGACACTGATCTTCACAATACCTACGAAATAGTCTGTCGTTCTTTGCCAGTTTGGCCGTACTAAAAACCTTAGTACTGAATAGCAGTAACTATTTAAGATGGTTTGTACGTTTTGTACTCATACTCAAATCGCGTTTATATCAAAATTGTTAAATCATTCAGAGTTGTCTCACCTATGGCATACAGATGAGAACTAATAAACTTCATGTTGGTAGGTATATGTGCAGTGATTCTACTGGTGAACTTAGCTCTTTACTAGATATTGAGAATGTAATTCAATGCTGATGGGGCATTAGTTTGCAGAGTATTTATTTGTTGCACAGAGTATCAATAAGTAAAAACTTTATTGAACTTCGTATTATTATTAGGGCCCAAAAATAACCTGTTTACCAGTGACCTATTTAATATTGCCATTTGTTACTATAATCTTGACTATTTCTTCTTTATTGATAATAGTTATTTTCCTGTACCTATTTAATACTCAAACCATTCAAGCCACTTTTTTCGTATGGGTATTTCTAGTTCTTAAAATTATACAGGTCAAAATGTATCCATAGCCACTGCTTCCTTTCCTTTAGCTGTTAGATAAGTATATCTTAGTAAGGGTTAATTTTTATGTAAATTAGTGGTTTTTTGGACCTACTATATTGTTAAAAAATAAAAGAAATCAAAATAAACAATTTTTTTACAAGCTTGGTATAGTTTTACAATTTAATTTTGGCTTGAACTATGTTAATGTTATTTAGAGAACTAAATAAAGAAGGATGTTCTAACACAACTTCTCTATTTTAACAATAACTTGAATACGAAAAGAAGCCTCCGGTTTGTGTATTTGTTTTTCTTAAGTCATGAAAAAAAAACCCATATCGTTGCATTTAATTTTTTTAGTAAGCGGAGACAATTACAAAACTTTTCTGATTAGCGTCGTCCACCGTTGCGCAGGAAAATAATATTTTTATTCCCATATCATAGATATAAAGTTTATTAATAGTTCTTTTAAATATTTTACATAGATTTACTCCATAATCGTAGAACGTCTAGTTTCCTATGTACAGTCGCTCCGTACCGTTAATGGATCATCCAATCAGTTGTATAATTTTTTTTTTATAAAACAGTATCAAATTTGAATGGCCTTTCTTTCGTTTTTATACATATATAAAAGTAAACAACTGTTATGAAAAGATCCTTCTTAGTGTAAATATGTAAAATGGTGTTTCTTTATATTCCTACTAATTTTAATGTACATACACAATGCATTATATAGTCTTTTCCATTTGCAACCCTTTATTGCTTTTCTCCATTGCAGTGTAGACTAAAACAGGTGTAGGTACTAAATATTTTCCGTCCCGACATTTTCTGCATGGCAACAAACGAATCCCTGCACAGCTACATGTAACTAGTTTCGATCGAGATCCGGTGCTATCGACTACAATTGTTTCAGTTGCCGCCCCCGCCACATCTGCCCCTGGATAACAAGCGGCTGTCTCTGACGCCCCTGCAGCAAGACAGCCTATCCAATAATAAATGTAAGTATTCTTCCAATAGTTTCTAGGAGACATACACAATCTGTTTGAAAAGTTTAATATCCATTACTAAAACGTGCATCTAATACATGACATGCACAGTGCGTTCCGGAAATAAGAGCAAAATTTGGGATTAATTGTATTTATAAAAACAATGGCACAAATATAGAATTATTCAATTCTTGAGATTAATATTCCCAAAGGTTTAGAACCCCTGAAGAAAAAAGGAACATATAAAAATTGGAGTGCGACACAAACTTACCAGGTTTTCGTAATTTAAGGAGCTCAGCCGGCTTATTCACAGATTGAATATTAGAAAAGGATTATAACCATGAAAATTGTTGGTTCACAAATAATTTAAGCCGTTGTTATAATTATTTAATAAGCGTACGCACTCTCACCCAGGTTTTAGCTAGTATATTTATTCAGCCCAGAAAACCAGGATCATGTCCATTTCACACAAAAAGAAAGCAGATATCGTCAAGACAAAATAAACGAAATTTAAACGAGTTTGATTCAGCGGGTGGTAATTCAGTCATAAAGTCATTAATTTTAACCACGTCTTCGGAAACGTAATAAAGACAAAACGGATCTTTTAAAAAATAAGCAAATTACCCCTTAACTCCCGTTAACTCGGCGCTCCACTTCGTAATAGGGATCGACCGTTGTAGCGAAACAGCTGATTTCTTAATCGTCGTCTCGTCCAGTTTTGCAATTGCTTTCAAAATCAAAGTGCAATGGATTTCAACTTTATTAAGACTTTAAGAACGAATAAGTGAGTGTTTTTTTAGCCGTATTAGTCATTTTAAATAAGTAGGTACCATACAACTCTAATAGTCCAATTAACTAAGCCTTTAAATCGAAATTTTGCCAACTTGGCTGAATTTTTGATATGAGTTAGTTTAAGGTATATTATAACAATAAGTGAGAGTAATTTTTTGTTCAACCCCCGGCCAAGGGTGGAAAAAGATAAAACAAAGGGCTTTTTCAAGATAACTCAAAAAGGGTAAGAGCTAGAAAAAAAAGTTTTTCATGAAAGTTGTAAAGCAGACAATTCTACATAAAAATGGCCTCTTAACTTTTTCTTGTACTATTACAATTAACAGAGTTAGGGAGGCTAGAAGTTAAGGGAAGATTTCAGAAATTTAAAAAAAATCATAACAAACAGAAAAATGATTGAATTTTGTAATTTTTTTTTTCAATCTGCTCTAAAATATGTAACTTTTCTTTTCAGAGAAATAGATATATTTTTTAATTTTTAATAAGAAAGTTATAACAAAAAATCAAATTTTTAATCGTTAATTTTAATGATTTAACAAAATTAAATTTCTGAAATCTTCCCTTAACTTCTAGCCTCCCTAACTCTGTTAATTTTAATAGTACAAGAAAAAGCTAAGAGACCATTTTTATGTAGAATTGTCTGCTTTACAACTTTCATGAAAAACTTTTTTTTCTAGCTCTTACCCTTTTTGAGTTATCTTGAAAAAGCCCTTTGTTTTATCTTTTTCCACCCTTGGCCGGGGGTTGAACAAAAAATTACTCTCACTTATTGTTATAATATACCTTAAACTAACTCATATCAAAAATTCAGCCAAGTTGACAAAATTTCGATTTAAAGGCTTAGTTAATTGGACTAAAAAAGTAATGTCATTCGATAAGGTATACGTACTTCTGAATAATTACTTGAACATATGTAATACTAAACACTCATATTCCATTATAAAACAGTGAAAACGTTAAAAAAATTAAAGTTAGGTTAGTGGCCGAACAGTACGTTATGTTAAGATTCACTCGCAATGCAGGTCAGTGGTCTGGAGAGGTCTGAAAGGGGGAAAGGGGGAAAATAATGGGATGAAAATATTTTTTTCAGCGTTTATATGAAATATAAAGTTTTTTTAATCCCGTATTCGTATTAATAACATCATAACTGGATGCAATCAGACAATTCATAATATTCATTTAAATTTAAAATAACAACATATTACGAAATATGGTACACTTACTATTGACAACAAACTGCACCCACGAAAAAATTTCATGAAAATTTGGAAGCTCTTACAAGCATTTAAGTAGACCTCAATGACTACAAAATCGATTATCATTTGTAATTTTTGTAATAAATACAAGGAGGTAATCGATGTATCTTGGGGAACAGGCTTTTGTTAAAAATTAATTAAATTCTGGAAATGATATATTTTCAGTGTCTGTCACTGTCACATGTAGGTTAAAAGTTTATAAATATGCATTTAAAATTGATGAAATGATTTCTCTTGTCTTATTAAGTTTTTATGCTTCTTATAAATATGGAGAAAATTACAAAAATTAAATTACATACCTACACTTTTTATATTTATTACTTGATATTTTTTTATTACTCGATATTACTCGGTATTTACTCGACAATTTTTTTACTTTCCACTTTAGTTGCAAGGCTAGGACTAACAACGCTTATATAGTCCAATTCAATGGGCCTTTAAATCGCAATTTTGGGCAACTTGCCTGAGTTTCTGATATAAGTTAGTTTGTGGTATACAATAACAATAAGTGGCAGTATTTTTTCTTTCAACCCCCGGCCAGGGGTAAAAAAAGATAAAATAAGGGGTTTTTCAAGTTAACTCCAAAGGGGTAAGAGGTAGAAAAAGAAGTTACTTATAAAAGTTGTAGAGTATAAAATTCTACATAAAATGATGCATTGACTTTTCTTGTACTATTAAAATTAACAGAGTTAGGGAGACTAGAAGTTAAGGGATGATTTCAGAAATTTAAAAAATCATAAGTAGAAAAATGAATGAATTTTATAATTTTTTTTTCCAATCTTAAAAATATAACCTATCTTTTTAGAGAAATAGATATATTTTTTAATTTTTAATAAAAAAGTTATAACAATTTCTCAAAACGAACGTTATTTTTTATTTTTGCCATAAAACAAAAATTCGAAAGCAATATTTTTTAACCCTCATTTTTAAATAACCCCATAAAAAGTAATGCAAAGGATTGAGATCGGGTGATCTCGCAGGCCACTCTATTGGTCTCCGTCTTCCAATCCAACGCCCAGGAAAACATTCGTCTAAATAACCTCGGACTTGCCGAACAAAATGAGGTAGCCTGCCATCCTGTTGAAAATACACGGTATTGCTTGGCATGTCAGGTTCATTTGCGTTTGAAAAAATTTGAATGAGGCCGGGAATTAGATCAGACTTTCTTCCGTGAGGTTTTCTTTGAAGAAAAAAGGGCCAAGAACCTGATCATTAATTATGCCTGCCCACACATTCAATTTCTGTGGGTACTGAGTATGTGCCTCAGTCTTCCAATGATCATTGTTTTGACTATAATACTTGCAGCTTTGGCGGTTAACAATACTATTCAAACAGAAAGTTGCTTCGTCTGAGAAAAGGATTTGCCGATGAAACTGTGGGTTGCGGTCGGATAATGTTGAAATGGTTTCACAAAATTGGATCTGGCGATCAGGATCATCTTCGTTGAATTTTGTACGGGTGATATTTCTTTTTCTTCAAAATACGCAAAACTGATATTTCGGAAATTGCATTTTCCCCAGCAATATCTCTGCTCGAGCTATGAAGATTTTATTGCAACTGCAATAAGATATTTAACTTAAGGTCCTCGTCTATTTTCATACGACCTGTTTTGGGGATATCATTTATCTGACCAGAATCTCGAAATTTCTTGGCAATTTTGCTTAAATGTCCACTGCTACCTATTCAATGCCTTGGACTTAAATATGGTAAGCAAGATCAGCGTCGCAAAAGAACAAAAAAAAAATTTAAACTAACGATATTATGACCAGCGTTGAAATATACCTACATTATCTAGTAAATGATTAAGATCAATCGTCAACAAAGCACATAGACATAGAAAGGTTTCAAACTTATTAGTTCTCATCAGTGTGCCAATATAATTAGACCATATCGGTAGATAGACATTAAAATAGCTACATTATTAGTCGGTCATTTCTCTTATGGCATACTGATAAGAACTAATAAAATCGAAGCCGTTCTATATCCGGTAGTTCTATTGCCGATTGATCTTAAATAACTACTAGATATTGCGCATATAATGAATGCTAATCGAGGCTTTAATCCGCACAACAGTTATGTCTCTCCATATCATCAGTTATAGCAAAACTGATTTCACAATTATACATCTATTAAATCTAGTAAATTGATAAATGACAAACAAAGACAGTTACCCATTGCTGCGTTACGGGACATGCTACCTAGATTAGTGGAATTTCGCTACAAGAGTTCCAAAAGTTGCTTGATCCATTCCACGTGACGTGCTTCTTCACGGTCTACTAATTATTCAACTCACGAGTACGTAAATTCTGGCGGATAACTGGAGAACAGGATTAATCCTCGCCTCAGGAGACATTATTTATGTGAGGTGTTCGTTGCGATGTGGTCTTAATTCATATTGCATTTTATGCATGCTATTGTGTGTCGCCGAGATGTATACTCGTACTATAACCTTCATCTCATTAGCGTCACTGCACCTGTAAAGGAGTCCACTTCAGATTGTGTTATTCTTTAAATTTGACTCAGACTATCTAAATGTCAACTCTGTTTCCGTGGCACATGATTGGGGCACATACATATAAATAACGGAATATGTTTAGGAGTTCCTATGTCACCGTTGCATTGGGTCGTTTATATGACTTTCATCCCGAAGGACTAAGACGTATAACGGTAAATAGCAAAAATCATGCCGTTTGCGAAGTCGTATTACGACATATTTTTTACAATTTCGACACATCCGAAACCATACCACCTGCATGGTGACTAATTGTAAGTGAGATCCATCTAGCGAAACACATACGAAACGAAATAATAATTTTACAGTGATTTATTGGGTATTTCTTTAATATTGCAAAAAAATTTAAAAAGCTTGTACCATTTTCGAGAAAAATGAAGTCATTTTTTTGCTCACATAAAGCGGCACAAGTACCTACATTAACAAAATATTAAATTGAAAGAGGACCTTACCATTGAATGAGCTGAAGACATTTAGCTTCCAACAGTATTTGCATTTAAGACTATAATTTTAATTTCTTACGTATCACATGAAACAGTTATATTGTAAAACATTTTATTAACTAAATAAAAATAAAAATTTATTGTAAGTTTCAATTTTTTGTAACCTAACATTGAAACAAGTAAATTAAAATAAACACATTATGGTAATTAATTAAATAAATGTGCAAACTCGAAATACTACGGTAGATACTGACATTGTCTCCCATTTCCTTCTATACAACTTTATTTTCCTCGAAAATGGTACATGTTACCGAATTTCGACAAGTATACCTTTTTTTGTGGTATGCTTTAGAGTTTACAGAACCGTTTAGAAATGTAATAAATTTTGACTTTTAACATATTTTTTTTTTCGATTGTACCCCTCCAATTACCTGTATCGGCGACACTGCTTTTCAGAAAGAAACCGTTTGCACATTATTCTTAACGCACAGTTAATGTTTACTCGGGGACAAATTTTGACAATTTTTTCTTTAGCTGATTTAAAGATAATTAAGGAAAACCATTTGGAAAGTAACAACTTCAACACACTGTATCTCGAAAACAGGGCGTCTAAGAAAAAACTGTACATGGACTACCCCTATTATTTTTCCATTAGGAACTTGCACACAAGTTTTTTTGAAACATGAACGGGACACCCTGTATAAACTTATTTCTAAAAACGCCTGCTATCAAAATTAGACTTTACTTATCTTATCATAAGCAACCATTAATGATTTTTTCATTATATCCATTTGTGGAGTTGAAAATTTGCAATTCAAAAATATTATTTAGAAAATTGGCTCACATAAAAACTGTTCTGTCGGTTTTCACTAAAATGTTTCATTTTTAGTGAATAACTAAAATAAGCTTCGTTTTCTATAATTTATTCAACAAAATACTGAATACAATTACAAAAACTATTGTAAATGTCTATCTTTAACTTCATTTATTCGTCTTGTGACGCAATGATTAGCGAACACGTTAAAAATGTATGGAGTCTGTTCAATTGTACCAGAAAACGCGGCAATGCGATTCTGTAATTTCTTGAAATTATCAGTTGCAACCGTATCAACCAACTGCATAAGATGTTCGCAGAGAATAACAAATTTGAAATGGTCGTCATACACTGTCTTAACTAAATAGTTACTTCTTCAAGTAGTGATTGTAAACTCTTTTCACGAAGTTTACGAAAAATTTCTCCAATCAACCTATCCGAAAGAAAGAATGAAAGTCTCAGACAATTCCCATCTATACAGGATAATATATGGACTTATATTCCATATACTATTATTGTTATAAATATCTTATATGGCATCCCTGTCCTAGAGAATTTAACTTCATCGGTAAAAAGCGTGCAAGGTATCGAAGATTGATTCTTTCTTGCATCCATCGATACAGGGTATAGGCTATTGATTATATATAGGATTTTAGAAGGAAGTATGACGTTCAAGATATTTTATTACATGAATCGTTCAAATGGTCATTTTAGATTAAAAAACCGCGGAGTGCTATTAAATTAGAGGGTGGAGATTGGAAATAGGGGTGAAAATGTACTTTTGCAGTTTTTTAAATATAGCACGAAAACGAAGCAGGATTTCGGTATAGTTCATAGGAAAAATTTTATAGAGAATTGAATTTCCCATCGAAATGGTTTATTTAAAAAATTTAAAAGAACAATTGTAGGCAAAAAATCGCTAATAAACAATTTAAAAAGCAAAAAATAAGATTTTTTGATTTTTTTTTTACTTTTTTGACTCCGATTTATGCTAAAAACGTCGAAAACCTAAAACATATTTAAGTTTGACCGGTTATAACTCGGTCAATATTAGTCCAAAAACTTTTGAAAATACATTTTGAAGGGAATCTCATCTAGTTTTTTTGTACAGCAATTTTCTTTGCCTATTTCTACTAAAAAAAATAGAGTAATAAAAGTAAAAAAAAACAAAAAATCTTAATTTTTACTTTTTAAAATTGTTTATTAATGATTTTTTGCATAAAATGTTTCTTTTAATTTTTTTAAATAGGCCATTTCGATGGGAAATTCAATCCTCTACAAAATTTTTTCTATGAACTACACCGAAATTTTGCTTCGTTCCTTCGCACCTTTGCAAAAGTGCATTTGCAGTTTTCATCTTCAATTTCAACCGTCTAATTTAATAGCACCACGCGGTTTTTTCATATTTAATAACCCTTCGAATAAGTCATGTAATGAAAATCCTTGAACAAATCCTTCCTGTTTTTTGCAAAGAATGAGAATTAAAACGTATAAGGGTAAACGCGACGAAAATCGAAAAATTTGAGAGGCCATATATCAGTCAATTCTCATCCAAAAATACTTTACAACCTCTTTTTTTGAAGGAAATTTTATCTACTTTTTTTATGAAGCAATGCCTATATCTATCTTTACTCAAAAAAAACTAGAGACAAGAAAGTAAAAAAATCGAATTTTTTGCTTTTTTTAAATTGTTTATTAACGGCTTTTTGCATAAATTTTTTAAATAAGCTACTTCCATGGGAAATTCAATTCTCTAAATAATTTTTCCTATGAACTATAACGAAATTTTGCTTCGTTTTCGAGCTACAATTAAAAAACTGAAAGGGGTGCATTCTCTCCAATTTCCACCCTAGAGGGTGGAAAAAACCACGGAGTGCTATTAAATTAGAATTTAATAGCACTCCGCGGTTTTTTCATCTAAAATTACCCTGCATGCAATAAAATTACTTGAACGTCATAGTTCCTTTTAACCCTGTTTTTTGGATATAATCAATAGCCTACTAACTCTATCTGGAAAATCATCGGATAGAAATTTCTCAATTGGCTCTGGTTTTCGAGATATCCCAACCTAAAAGTACCAAAATAGTGATTTTTTTGACACATTTGAGGTTATGTTACATGGAAAGGTAAATTTTGCTAAAACTATTAATGGGGTCTTAAATGTACTATACTTACTCTTTAAAACGCACTTGGATTTATCCCGATATCATTTTTCGCCTTTGAGAAATCGCATGTTGAAATTTTGTAATTTGACTCTCGATTTTTAGAGTTTATGGGTTAAGAATTTATGGGCTTATGGGTTTACGGGCTTAGGGTTTTTAGGATTAGGGTTTATGAGTACGGGATTGAGCGTATTAGCATCTTTTGCGTGTGAATGTTTTTCCAAATTGATATAATGCGGAAAATATCGACCATATATCGAATTTATTTGACGTCATAAAGTATTTGTAAGATCCCTACTTTCGGGTGCTGATGAATTTAGGCTTGTGGTGCTGTGTTGTCAATATATTCAAAAATACATTTTTTATTTGATGTTTGAATCTCCTTAAATCGACCCTAAATTGAAATTATAAATTTATCTTGCAAGGGTGCTATCAAAGAACTGGGATTTATCAGTTTCGATGTCGACATTTTCATGATACTTGAGAAGATATAAAAATTACATTTATTTTAATGTTCAGAGGATTCGTATTAGAAAATACTATTACTTTTGCTTTTGTTTGTTTGGACCTGAAGAATCAGTCCTGAAACTTTCTCGTCACCGTTGTACACTATATTTAACAGATACCTACCTACTTTATTTTTTTTAATTTTTTGGTACAGTAAGATTCTTAAATTTATTATAATTACATAACAATTACCAATATTTGGATAAAAATAAATTAAGAAAAATACATATATTAAATTAATTAATCAATTAACGAGGTTAATAAACATTTGTTTGCCCATTTTGGAGAATACCTACCTATTGTTTGTAATAAAAAAATCGTCTTACCAAAAAACACATTTTGTTTTGTCTAATGGTTAATAATTTATGAATCCAAAACGTTATAATTTTTCAGTAATTCCTTTCTTTGTGCAATAATTTGGAATCTTTCACATTTCGAGGTACACAATTACTTTCTCTGAGTGAGACAGTTACATCAATCCTAGCCTTTAATTATAAGAGAAAAGACTGATTATATCCAGAGAGAGTGCAAACAATTTTCCCTCCATCAAATTAGGACTCAAGAGCTCTCTATATCTAACAACACGCGACATATCCATCACGTCCCCCTCGAAAGTTTTCTCCTTCTCCAACTGACGGACGTTTAATTGCTTGCCAATTGAGGGGATGGGAAGATGGATGGGAAACAGGATGAATTTTGTATATTGTCCGACCTTTTCATAACAACCACTTCAATTCTGACAGGGTTTTAATGGTAGATATAATTTAATTGCTTTCTTACAATTGAAAGAGACAATTTTACCCAGATTGCTTAAGTTGACACAAGTATAGTAAACAGATTTAACAAAGAAGCTCAAGTTTAAACATAAAGTGCTGCAATAATCTTGTATTATCATTAATTGTCTGATAATAATTTCATCTCTATATTGAAAATTTAACGAAATATATACAGGCCTGGCTCTTGAAAACGAAAGAGAGTCCCAGGAAAATAATTTTTCCACAAAATGCCGAGACAGCCGTGCTTTATTTTTTGAATTTGACTGATTAGTTTCGGAGAGACAGGTTGTTAATAAAAATATACCTATACTTTTTTATACATTTATTTGCAAATTACTACATGTCAAGTGTTCAAATTGATGACCTTCAGCCTCCTTACAGTAATATGTTTTGTAAAAACCTTCACGTACATTTTGTAACATTTCTGGTGGCATTCGTTGACATTGCGTAGGCGTAGATCTGGAGGTGGAATGAAATAAATTTTGGACTTTAAGTGACCTAACAAGAAAAAGTCCAAGGGATACAAATCCGGCGATCGTACAGACCTCTCTATGACGCTTGTTCTCCCAATCCACTGATTCGCAAACCTACGATCAAGATACTGCCAAACAGTCGTGTGTGTGAGCTCCATCCTGTTGGAATATGCACGTCTGTGGAAAAACTAAATGCAGAGGAATGAAAAATAACGCCAAAAAAGATTCCCACTAGTGTTACTGAAATGAATTCAAACCGCTACCACTCATCATTATACAGGGTAGTAAAAACTTTCTTCCAATATATTTAAAGGGTGCAACCTACAAATTATTACTTCTTCAAAATCGGCTTTTAAAAAGCAAATTTTTAGGATGATTAAAAATGTAGAGGTGAAGGTAAACTCTAAAATAATGCATTCAAAGACATTCGCGAGACCGATATCCAGATATTTCATTTAACAAAATACAAGCAACCAAACAAATGTATATTTTAACATGCAATCGAATTTAAATTTAAAAAAGAACATTTTGTCAAAGTTTTGCTACAGTCTTCAACGTTATCTAAGACCGTGGCCGAAAAGCGAATAAAGCATTTCGAACAAATTACTAAATACTAATACATACGCTATGCTAATTGTGTTTGCTATGGCTATATGCTCGCTATACATATGCTATATTCAACAGACATGACGAAGTAGGTTTGCAACAGTTTTAAAACAATTTTTAACAAAAAAGAAAGTATACCGTAAATAGTGTTTTATAATAATTTCATCTACTCGTCATGTTCTAAAGAAAGGATGTTCTTTTAATTAAGTTTCTCTTTATGATACGTGATTTTGGGATTAGAAATAGGGAATAAATTAGTTAGTTGTTCAATGTTTGTTCATCTCAAAATTCAAGTCATTCAATTTTAATTTTGCAATAATTTATATACCTACAAATTTTAATTTTTAACCAAACTGATTGTTTCTCAAAGTGACAAATTTCAACTCAATAATTTTTTGTCATTGACACCAGTAGTTAAGACATCCTGTACATATTAAATGTTGGAATTAGTTTTACATGTTTCTTAATTGGCATCGTGTAAAACTCAGCCCCACAAAAAAATGTCGTGATCTGGATGTCTGATCATGGTATTCCTATGTATTTCTCGACGCTGAATCAGAATCCGGTTGGTACGCCTTCTACATCCCTTCTACTTCTATAACCTTCCGGACATAGATCTGCGTCGTGAAATATTCTAGCTTACAAGCTCTTGAGAATGCAAAGGAACATTAAGCAACTGATGGTAGACCATCAATGCTTCTGTTTTCGAGACAATTTATTAAAAAAGCTAACGATAAATGTAAGTCGACCTTGTGCATCTTGTGCACGTGCACGGCCAGAATGCTTCGGATTCGCTGCATGTTTGAAGCGCTTCTCTGACGTTCCACATGCCTTCCACAGTGAAGCAAATTTGATGTTAGGTCAGTATGTCTTGTCTTCATTAGTTATGTGTTGCAGTATTACTTAGCCTGCGTATAAAATGGTTTCTTATCAAGAACTAGCAGATATGGTGTTAATGTACGAAGACTGTCGGCATAATTTAAATGAGACTTGTCGTTTGTATGCGGTCCGTTACCGTAACAAACAACAACCTAACAGTAGAACAGTGCAAAAGGTGGTTCATAGGTTACTGGGTACCGGGATAACATATGAAGGTAGTGGAGGGGAAAGCTCGCAACATCATAAATCCCGTTGAGGAAGATTTGAGGCCCAGTACTCGCGACATAGCACAAGATCCGGATTTTACAAGAAAGGTGCTTTTTACGGGTGAATGTGGTTTTACCAGAGAAGGCAAAGCAAACCAAATTTTCACATTCACTATTGGTGTGATGCAAATCCTCACGTTATACAGAGATCTCGATTCCAGCAACGGTTTTCAGTGAATGTGTGGTGTGGTGTTTTTGGTGACAGATTACCTACTCGGTCCGATAGTGTTACCTGCAAGTTTAAATGGTGCTACTTATTTAGAGTAAAAACAAATGTCTGGCCGAATTTGTTGAAAACGTCTCTTTACAAATGCGTGTCCAAATGTTCCTCATACATGTTTCTCGTGCAATTTATGATTATTTTTACATACCAACTTTCCGGAAAGGTATATAGGATGAAATGATCCTATACGTTGGCCAGCACGAAGTAGGATATGAACTCCCTGGACGGTTTGTTTGGGGGTGTATGAAACAAAATGTGTACCGAACACCTATTGTCGATGCAGTAGATTTTGAACAGCGTATTATTGCTGCAGCTAATGATATTCGACAAATGCCGGGAGTATTTGCACGTATACGGATTAATTCTGACCGTCGTTTGGAATAAGCATGTTTATTAGCACATAGAAACAACTTTGAACAATTTTTGTAGAGCACATTGTCTATTGGTAAGTGTTCACGCCTACATGCTAATTTTAAATAAGTATTTTCTTATTATTATTATTATTTTTATTTTCTTAATACTCGGTTCGCCAGAGGGCACTTACACGCTCACTCTGGCATTAAAATAGTCTGAATAGAGTCGCTGGCGGGTATCCTTGTTGTACCTAGTGATAATATTTTGTGCCGAAATTTCCGCATCCGCGTTTCCGCCTATACACTCCACATCCTACCCTACCACCTGTTCCGGAAGAGCTCCAGAGAGTCACCAAGGGGCCCCTTCGAAGAAGACGCTCTCCGGGAATACCAGGTAATCTAAAAAACTTTTTTTTCTTTCCGCATTTTCCTTAACCCCAGCCCGCTCGCTAACAGTAAGTAATTCGTTTATTCATTTCATTTTTGTATTACTTTTAAATTTGAATAAATTTCATTTTCGAACATAAAATTTAAACCGTCAAGACCGCCATTAGCGACTTTCGCACTGCGGCGCGCGGCAACCTCGAGATCAAAGGTACAACTGGCTGCCGCACCAGGAACGGCTTTAAATTTCTTTTCAATTTAAAACGTGATGTTTTAGACCATCAGTTGTTTAATAAAGGTTGCTCATTTTCGTGCTTTCTATCACCCTTTTCAAGGAACACACTTCAGAAGCACCCTGCATATTTTATACAGAGTTTAACCTAAGGAAATCGTTAGCCCTGCTAGCCCAAACATAGCCATTCCGACAAAATCTACTTCTTATTTAAGTTTTCAAATCAGACAAAAACAAGTTTATTAATAACAACTGATGGCTCCTTTTACGGAGCTCAAAAAATGCTTAAAAAATTACACAAATAAATATTTTTTTCGGACTATTCTGTGTGATGCTACCAATAACACGAAATGTATTTTCTTCATTGTTTACAATTAGCACTACTCAGTAATATTCAATGGAAATTTGACAATCAAATTAGGCAAAGAATATTGATTATTAACATTCTTGCTAAGAAAGAACAGAACAAAATAAAACCCAATTCTTGCACTGAATGTAAAATTTAAAAGCGATTGTAACCATTACCTATAGAATGGTTTCACTTTTAGATATTTAATTTAAGTCCTTCAAGTGACTGAAAAAGGAACTAATTTTATTTTCCTCGTTTATTAAATGTTTCATAAATTGCTTATTTATGAAGCACTTCATAAATCAGTAAGTGATGTAAAGAGATGCAAATCCATAAATTTATTTCATGTTAGGTACCTGTCGAATCAATTTTACAACCGCAGGTTGAAATATTCCTGAAAAAAATTCAGCTACTTAGGGATACCGCTCCGTTTTTTAGATTTATACGAATCTTACGCTGTCTTCACAGCATTATAACTCACAGCAGGGCGCTCCAGCGGCCCTTCCTACGCAATTTCCAAGTTCGAGGTAGAAATATAGCCGCGGACCACCAGCAAAAACTCACATAAATATTATACTTTTTAGTTCACTCACGTCAAAGGGGACCATAACTTTTTTAGGGTCTAAACTGCCAACAATTAGGAGAGACGCACACTTGGTAATTTCGTCCATGTAAAATTTGATATTTGCAGTCAACAATTAATTTATTACTTTTTTTCCAAATAACTGGAGAAACTTTCATCAGTTCATTATTTAAACTAAGGCGTTTCATAATCGAGATTAAAATATGTAACATAATTTTCTAAATATAGGCCATATATTATCGTCAGTAGTATTATTATTGCTTCTATCTTTCGATTTAAATGCAAAAGTTGATCTAAACTAGTCTTCAATAAAAGTTGAGGGAAAGAGGCAGTATGTTAATACTTTAAACTTTGCACTTCAATAATGAAAGAACGAATCTTCAATAGGCTTCAATAATTAAATGATTTAATGGTGCTTTCTATAATATTTATCACGTTTTCAGTAGGTATAATAAAAATTTATGTCACAAATTTTAAAAAGTATGTACTAACTCGAATAATTTCCTCTTATTCCTAATGTGTATACAGGGTGTTTCTAAAATAGGGTTCCAAACTGCTGATGCTCATTAAAATAAGCCAAAAAGTTCCTATTAACATGTGCCCTAAAACGCACCCTTAGGAAGTTATATGCCTTTAAAAGGGCTCAAACAAAACTGCTTTTTTATACTTAAATTTTCCACTCACCACTTTTACTAATTAAACACTGCAAAGCTCAATTGACAGTTTATCAATAACTTAAATTGTTAAGCGTTGTGGCAACGTCAGTCTTTTATTTGCCATGGTAAACAGATTTTTGTAATTTTTGGCCTAATAACTTAAAGAGTAATTTTCAAACTCAATTTACTCGAAAACCATTGGAAATATCGATTTGGACAAAGATAATATTTTTTACGTAAAATTGTTAAGATTTTATAAATCTGTAGAGAAAATTGTAAAAAAATTGAAATAAAAAAAATTACGGGCCGAAAACCCCCTTCACCAACCTAAATGGGACGCATATGATTTGCATGTCGAAAAACGGAGTAGCCCATGTTATTTAACGTAAAAAGTTATGTAAGACCCATAAATTTTTTCTATTTATTTGCGACCGTTTTGTCAATAACAGAAAAAAAA
>NW_019416793.1:258795-291158 GCF_000390285.2 Anoplophora glabripennis
CGGAGGTGCACCGTCTTGCTGAAACCATATGGTGTCATCAGGAATATCAGGGTCATTATCGTTAGGAAAAATTACTGCAAGCGCTGGAACAAGGTCATTTTGTAAAAACTCTAAATATCTTTCTCCTGTAAGGGTTCCTTCAAAGAAGAAAGGCCCTACTATTCCCTACCAGCGGTGGCGGTGTAAATCTCTATTTACTTGACATAAATCCATCATAATTTCACAAAAGTGTAAGCGGCGCACAGTGGGGCAGAATCCAAAAAAGCTGGCCAAAAGTCAAAATCTTTAAAAATCGATCTGAAATTTGTTACTCGGGGGTTTTTGGGGTTGCTGATAACGAATTTGGGATCAGAATATATTTTGTAAATAGGGATTTTTCGAGTAGATTAACAATTAAAAGATTATGAAATGCAAATTGTCACATTTATCAAGCATGAAGAAGATGTAAAAATGACAAATGACATATTAGACTATTCATATATTTCGTTTAAATAAGTATCGGGAGTAATTTATTTGAATTCCGTGCCAAAATTATAATATAAAATTCCAGTTTTTTCATAAAAGAAAAGAATCAGATGAAAAATCTTCATTTGTAGCATCTGTCGAATCTTCTGAAGTTGAGACAATTTCGTCTTCGTCCAAAGAAAGCGAAATTCATTTTAGTCTACATTTTACAAAAACCTATACAAAAAGTTGTTANGTTCACTGTACCATTGAGGCAAAACGTGGCCTCGTCTGAAAAAGTATTTGGCGGTGTAATGCGGCGGTGGCGGTGTAAATCTCTATTTACTTGACATAAATCCATCATAATTTCACAAAAGTGTAAGCGGCGCAGAGTGGGGCAGAATCCCAAAAAGCTGGCCAAAAGTCAAAATCTTTAGAAATCGATCTGAAATTTGTTACTCGGAGGTTTTTGGGGTTGCTGATAACGAATTTGGGATCAGAATTACAAAATTCAATGTGGAGGATTTAATATAGCCATATCAGAAGTAGAAATATTTTGTAAATAGGGATTTTTCGAGTAGATTAAGTATTAAAAGATTATGAAATACAAAATGTCACATTTATCAAGCATGAAGATGTAAAAATGACAAATGACATATTAGACTATTCATATATTTCGTTTAAATAAGTATCGGGAGTAATTTATTTGAATTCCGTGAAAAAGTTATAATTTAAAATTCCAGTTTTTTCATAAAAGAAAAGAATCAGATGAAAAATCTTCATTTGTAGCATCTGTCGAATCTTCTGAAGTTGAGACAATTTCGTCTTCGTCCAAAGAAAGCGAAATTCATTTTAGTCTACATTTTACAAAAACCTATACAAAAAGTTGTTAGGTACTTATAGGCAGCTGATTTTTTTTAGTTTACAGATAATAGTTTTGTCTTTTTTGTCCAATAGAAAATGACATGATGGTTAAATGATAGAATTCTGCAGAATTATTAAACTTTTTTCTTCAAAACTAAATTATTATTTCATTTCATAACGTAAAATTCACATAAGTTTGGTAGCCAATTACTATTTTTTGTAAAAATATTGAGTATTTTAACCTACATATTCATAATCTACGTACATTTGTGAGTTGATTTCATTTTGTTAGAGATAAATCGGTGAACTCTAAGAAATTTTATAACCACTTAAACACAACTATTACTTCTGTTCCTACGCGCGAGCCAGGTATAGGGAATTTGACCCTAATAGTAATGGATTCTGAGACTTGGGATATTACTCTAGCCAATCCAACAGTAAAAATTACCGAATTAGAAACTTTATTTTTTTACTTTTGGCCAACTTTTTGGAATTCTGCCCTACTGTGCGGTCGGGATCGTCTTCATTGAGTTCCTGCACAAGTTGAATTTTATAGGGATGATATTTTTCTGCCTCAGGATACGTAGCACTGTGGTCTGACTAATTTCATTGTTTAATGCAACCAATCTTGAAATATTATAAGGATTATCTACCATACTTATCAAAATGTTCTGTTTGTGATCTTTACTAACGCTTGGATGTCCAGGTTTTAGAACATCTACAACATTGCCAGTTTCTCTAAATTTAGATTCTATCTTACTGTCTGTTGATTGGCTGATACGGCGATCTGGATGTTTTTAATTAAATAAATCGCAAACTTCCTGCTGCGTCTTAGTGCTCTAGTCTTATCCCCGCATCCGATAAGAATTAAAATTCTTTCTGTGACAGTTAAATGTGCCATAATACTTTAAATTCAACAATAATTTTTCTATCGCTTACAATACTTAGAATGTCGGTATGACAGTGACACTTTGTAAAGATTTACACCTACGTGATCCATAAAAAACTTCAGGCATTTCGAAAAACTAAATTTGATAAAGTTTTTGCTTTATTTTAATTGATTTGAGTTTTCTAACATTCAATCGTAATTTACTCGAAAACTTTACTATGTAAGATGGCAACATTTTAATACTGTCGGATCGACAATGAAATGATCTTTCAGAATCAAGAAAAAAATAGACCCTTCCATCTTCACTGTTTGTTGCGCGGTGGCGAGCGAGGTGATGTGAGTTGCTATTTAAAAAAATGTCGATGACGTCATTACTCGGAAACAAATGACGGTTGAACATCGCCTTTTATGCTAAAATATGTATTTTTTAAATTAAAAATCGACCTGCTCGAGGATTTTTCCCAAAAAAATTGTGTCGTTTTTACAGAATTTATTCCATACTTTAGGCGCGTACTGTATAATAATAATCAATAATTCTATAGCTTACTTCTAAAATGTGAAAATGTTTCTTGCTCCGCAATTTATTTAGTTAAATTCTTATTTATGTGCAAATTGCCATCACATTTTCTTCCCTACGCCTTTTAGCTAAACTCATCTGACGGAATATTGTCTAGAAATTTCAATAATCGCTACTCCAAGCCTTCAGTAGAGACAATTGCGTGCTTCCTTTAATGTTTGACGTCACAAGATCATTCCCTTGCTCTCGTTTTTATGTATCTCTTCAACGCCGCCCCACAAATTTATGTAGTGGGTTCCAGAACTCACTTGGATCGATAATAATAAGTTACACAGAATAGCTCAGTATTGCCTGCAAGATAGCTCGAAATATGTATATTTTCACTTAGAAATCAAAATTTGTTCGAATTCTTCTAAACTAAACAAAGAACACATTTCAGTATTCGTGGAGGCCTATTTTTCTTCATAAACAAAAGAAAAACGCATATTTGAAGGCAGTCTAAAAAGCTTTTGGTTAATTGAATTACTGTATTTATATTATCAAAACTGTCACATATACATAGGTTGATTAATTCATTTCTTTGTCTCTTGACATCATATCACATCATCACATCATGATCACAAAGGAAGTTCATGGCGGTGTATAATGGTTTCCGAATATATACCAATGCTATATCTGGAATCTCTCAAAGATCAGTCCTTGGGCTACTAATTTCTATAAATGGCAATTGTCTTGACCCTGAATAAAGTTCTTTCTCTATGCAGACTGTTTCTGTCTGTGACAGATATTAACAACCACTTTGATCTTCAATGGAACGTGAATAAAGTTTCCAGTTGGTGATCTAAAAATCTATCTCTTAACTTCGAAGTGTAATTCGATGTATTTTATAGCAACGGAGAAGAAAATAAGTTAACTATGAAAAGTAGTACTTGTAAATAATCATGCAGAAGTTTTCTTTAAAAATTTTCATTTGTTTTCAAGTTATAGCATAATTACAAATTTTAAAAATTTGAAATCAGAGTATGTCATGTTCCAAGTTCGTAAGTAGGATATTTGAGTCATTTTATTTTGCAATAGTTTGATATTTGATTACACGTTTGAGCGATCAAAATGGTACAAAATACCAAGGATTTATTCAAATTTGGAATATACAAATATGGTGTTTGTTTATGTTTTTTTGGAATGTGAATGCTAATGCTACTGCTGAAGAATATCGTCATAGTTTCCCAATCACAGATGTTCTGATAAAAATTTACTTATCAGAGTTTTCAACAAACTGTGCTAAACCGGTAAGTTTTCCAGTGCTCGTATAACATTTGAACGAGTTCATCAACAGGGTTTAGAAGTAGAAAATATTCTGGGTCTAGTAGAAGATGACGCAACTATCAGCTCACGAAGAATTGCTACTCAATTGAGCTTTCCACAAAAAAAAGCAATAAAAACGCTCCACGAGCAAGGCATGTACAGAAAGTACAATACCTACAATCAGACGATTATGCTAAGCGTATCGAGTTTTGTCGATGGATTTTACGGATTAAGCAACATTCACCTATGACGGCGCCGGCGTAACTAATACTCGGAACTCTGATCTATGGTCAGACGAAAATCCTCACGCAACACTCGAAGGCAGTTTTCAAGTATAAGTTTTCGGTAAGCGTGATGGATAGTTATTTAATTGGCCCTTTCATTTTGGAAAATCAACTCGCAGGAGACCATATCCTAAATTTTTTACAAAATGAATTACAAGTACTACTAGAGGATGTTCCTATAAACATGAGAATGCGAATGTACATCACGATGGAGGTCCTGCACATTTCGCTCGTTCAGTCAAGCTTGCATGAGAGGTTTTCAGGACGTTGGATTGGCAGCGGTGGTCCTATTAATTGGCCTCCAATATCTCCAGACTTCACAGCACTAGATTATTGTTAATAGGACTGGTGTATAAACTTAGAGTGAACACTCAGGAGGCACTAATTTGACGTAGACGAAGCAGAAAGAGTTTAGAGGTGAATAGCGGTGTTTTTTAACATTTAGTCAAATAACGCTATGATTAATAGAGTAACTATGCATTAATTTTTTATTGAAATGTGCGTCAAAAACAAATGAAATTCGCATAACAACATTTAAGTTTTTTCTTATTATTTTCACTTGTAGAATCCATTCTTGGAGGTTCTCCCTATTCATCCTGTATGAATAACGTAAAACTGACGATTTTACAATGAACATTAAGGATAGTAAGCTGTGCAAAAAATGTTATTGTAATTTGATGTAGAAAGTATTAACGCCATTCATGTCAACAAAAAAATCGGTGGTGCGTACACTTTCATTTTGTCGATAAAATGCATTATTCTAGAGAAAAATGGATATTAGTTATCTACTGCAGTTGTCAGGTGCGAATAGCTGGATATTTTCAGATATTCTAATAATTTAATTAACCACTATCTTTTATTACATTTACAGCATATTATTTTTTTATGATTTAGATCAACTTAGTTAGAGTTTCAGATAGAGGTCTATCTGAAAGTCAACATTACTAAGACGTTGACCTTTAAATGTCCATACTGTAGATATGTATCATAGTTGTTGACTGTCAACAGAGTTTTTTGACGTTTTGATGATTCTGTAGAATTATTATTTTCATATACATAATATTATTGTGTGTTTCCTTAGTATCGCCTAATGTATCATTTGCTGTTGTGAGACAGAAATTAAGAGACGACGAGACGACGAAGAAGGTGTAAAGACGAATACTTCTCCTTGAAAAATTGTTACTATTGTTATTCTCAAGAAGCTGTGTATTGTATTGCTAATTAAAACCCTAGACAAACATTAAAAAGCCTACAATACTGACATTTGAATAGAGGAAAGTTGATCTAAATTCTTCTAATTTAGCAATAATTTATTATGTTTCACCGATAAAACACAAAATAATGTTATTTTCGGCAAGTTTCTGAAACAGCTCGACAACTCTAATGTTGATGAGTAATCTACCTACCTAGTAACTGCATTCTCTAAACAGATTGTGTTGTGAAAATGCAAATATTTGCATTTATTTTTATGTTGTATTTTTTATATTTTTACAGATCTGTTCTCTTTCCGGACTTCTAACATAATGCTCTCCACCAGAATTATTAGTGTGTATTTATTTACTTTTCTTTTAATTTTAATTTGTCTTACAATCGTCTATCTATATTAACAAACATTTGCCGATTGGGTTTCTAGAAGGTGGAAACGTTTCTCTGTAGAAAAAATATTTTTAATGTTATGGGTTTTTATGAGCTAACTATATGGGATGTCCGGAAAGATCATGTCAAAAATGAAGGGATATACAGGGGAGGTTAAAATAGTTACAGTACTTCATAAAACAAATGTTCCCATCGAGCTTCGTTGCGGAGTTATTCGCCTTCAAAGAGAGAAAGAAAAACAAATTCCAATTATAACTTCCAAGTCGTTATCATGACAATAATGAAATATGAAAGTTTAAGCTAACATTCAATATGGTCTGGATTATACAGGAGCAGACAAAATTATCCAGATAAATTTATATATTTTTGACAGCGTTGCCAAATTTGGCATTTTTCTTTCATAGTTCGTTCGATTCCTCTCTCACTTTGTTAAAAAAAAGGTATACCTTATATCAGTCGATGTCTTTTACCGTTTTTGAGAGAATTTTATTAACATTATCCATGTATTGTTATCAGAAATGCGATATTAACATTTTTGTAAAAATCTTAGTTTTATGAAAATTGAGATGACTGTCAACAAGTATGTATAATTAGCAGTTAGATATTTGTCATAAATCATTTTGATACCATTTGTTGATTCAGGAGGATTTTAGCTATGAAGAATATGCAGATATTCATCAAATGTACGAAATTGCAGAATGTAATGCTTCTGAAGCTCTTCGGATTTACACCAACCACTTTCCGAATAGAATTTGCATATTTGAAGTGACGAAAATCCCCACCCTATTATTCAGATAAAACACCAACAAAAACAACTTAGTTGGACCACATATCATTGATGACACTTTAAATGGGGAAAAATACCTATATTTACTGCAATAATACCTTATTATTGGAAGACGTCCTTTTTAAATATTTGAAATAATTTATGGCTTATGCCCGATGGTGCATCACCCCATTTTAGCAGGGCAATAAAGGTTTATTTAAATACCACATTTCCCGATCGATGGATCGGTCGAGGTAGTCCTTTTTCGTAGCCGCCTCGTTCTCCAGATCTTAATCATTTCGATTTTTTTCTTTGGGGCCTTCTTAAAAGTCTTGTTTATCAAACTCCTATAAATAGTAGGGAAGAATTATTATTAAATTGCTTAATTACATACGCCGACATCATTAGAAATGATCACCGCATGTTATTTCGAGTACACTAGAGGTGTTTGAGCAATTCCAGAAAATGTATTGAAGTTCAAGGTGTACACATTGAACTTCTTACTTAACAGTTCTCTTTTTTCTTTTAAGTTTATAGAAACAAAGATTTTTACAAAATGTTAGTATCACGTTTTTGATACAATAAATGTATGTTGTTAATAAAATTCGATTTTCTCAAAAACGGTACAAGATATCGACTGATATAAAGTATACCTTTTTTTAGCAAAGTGAGAGAGAAATCGAACTATGATAGAAAAATTTTTAATTTTGCAACGCAATTTCAAATAAAAATAAAAAAATATTGCCCTATTTTAAAATTCTAACATTATTTTTTGTATAATTCTATATATCCTGTTATTTATTCCTAATTTGTCTCTGTTATAGTATTGAGAGGGAGTCAGAAGGTAACACGGGCCGAGAAAAAAACAAAAGTTTTTTTAAATCAGACCCGGTTTTTCCTATGTATTTTGATGTTCTGAAAACGAATTTCAGGATTAGAAAAAATCTGACCCAAATGTTTTCCACAAATCAACATCAAATGCGGGATATTCCAGGTTTTCTGACATTTTTTGAGTAACCTCATGCCACTCTTCAAGATTTATGTGATATGAACAGATTTTCAAAGTTTTTCACAACAGACTGCGTATGAAAGTTTGAGGTACAGGTTTTCAAGCTATGGAGTATCATTTTTTTTGTCGCTCTATGTAATTTTCAATGTAGCTTACTGTTTCAGTAACGTTCATGTTATAACTTCTTGAAGTTGTTTTTTGCATCACATTAGGCAAAAAAGTTTATATATCAGGGATCTAAAGCCATCGGTTTTCAAAACGCAGGTGTCGAACTTTGGAAAAGTATTAGGTTTACTTTTAGTAATTAGGCATTTATTAAAAAAAATATTATATTTAAAAAACCAACCGAAATTATAATAATTATAACAAATTTGGGAATTTTTTTAATTTGAAATAATTTTAGATGCAATGTAGTCAAAAGCCATTGGCACAGATATTTTTTATCATCTGAAGGTGAAAAAATTTACAAATAAAACATTTTGTAGATATGCTTATTTTAAGGTAAAAAAAATAATATATTTATTTAAACCAAAATAAGAATTAAAATTTACTATTCTATTTTGGAAACATTCTGTGATATCGAAATTTAAACATGTTTTTAAATTTATCTATACTTGTAGTATCTACAAAAGCAAAATTCGCCTATTTTTAGCTCTAGTTAGAAAAGTCATAAGTTCAAGTTTCATAAATCTGTAACGTATTTTTTTTAATTTCAAAAACTTGCATCTTCAGAAACAATGGTTTTACTTACACCCTTCGAAGGTTCTAAAATGATTCATGGAACAATTCCTGTTAGCAAACACTATCTTATAACTTCTGTATTATACATACATTTTTTCTTCTTTTCCGTTTTCGATCTCACAAAGGGAGAGCTTGAAATGTATCCGAAAAGAAAATAAATAAATCAGACCATATAAAGAGATACTTCCGTTTACGAGTGCTGAACTTTCCTCATCGGAGCGCGACCCGGCTATCAATAGTTGATTGTGATTTGCGGTGTGGCAACAAAAAAACCGTTACCGTCGACCAACCGGGAGGTAGAGGTAAATCTCTCAAGAAGAAAACAATGTGTCACGTACAGGCATAAAATCCGATATACCTATCTGGCCACCCACGGGTTATAATTCACTTGATAAGACCGGATTCGTCCTGAAAAATAATGCTGAGGCTGAAACGGAACCACGGGAGTGGATTTCTGCTGGAATTTTAATTTGCTCAGCTCGGGAGCAAAAAGGATTTCTCTGTTTCTTGGTCGTATCTCAAAAGCTTTCGTATTGGGGAATTTTCTAATCTACTGTTTGTTCTACAAGCTCTATAACAAACCTTGACAGGTGGTAGTTGAGTTAATTACAAAAAAAATTTTAATGATTCAGTTTTGTTTAGAAGTTACAGACATTTTAAAAACAATAATTTCAAAAATTGATCAAAATTGTTCAAAATGTCCACCCTCGGCTAGAATGCAAGCCTCACATCGGCGAACTAAAGATTCCGTCAATTAACGGATGAGAATTGGATCATTTTTTATCTGGTTAGCTGCATCCTGAATCCTTTCAAGTAACTGCTGTAGTGATTTCAACATGGTAGACAAGTTGATTCATATGTCTCCATAAATAAAAATCGAAAGGATTTAGATCTGGGGAACGCAGTGACCATGCTATTGGACCTTATTTATTCGGGAAATGATCATTTAACTGAGCAGTTACTTGTCTCCCTCTATGTGGTGGTGCCCCATCGTACTGTTACTACATATTTTGAACCGTATGTCATCAATGAAATCAAAAAAGGTTCTTCCAAGAAATCTATACAGATCTGCATTTGGAACTGGAAACGTTGACACTGAAACATTGCTGAAATGGTCTTGATCTAATTGCATGAGGATTTTGTAACGCCCAGATATGTTCATTATGATTATTTATGACGTCCCTAGTAAAACACGCTTCATGAGACCATATGACAAGCGAAATGAACACTTTGTGCATGTTGTTCAAGGAACCAGCGACAAAATTGTAATAGCTGAGGAGCATCTTCAGCATGTAACGCTTGGCGATGAAACGGATGTAACATTTATCTGTTCAGTACACGCTAAACAAAATTCGATGATAAATGAAGAATACTTGCTATACGCCGAACACTAACTGAAGAGTTGTCAATGAGAGCATTTATTATATCTTCTGCAAGTCTACGAAATGATGCACTAAAGACTGTGTGGGCAGGTTGATGTCCATTTGTGTATCTTCGTCGGTATTCTCGGACTACTTGTCTGGCGTTCCCATTGGAATATCCATATACAAAGACAATATCTGCATACTCTTCAGTTGTAAATAAATACAATCTTTATTTAGCACTTTAACGCTTTAAGTGTCAAATGATTAAACAAAATGATAAACAAATAATAATTATTGTTATAGCAACCATCATTTTTATTTATCAGGCTACTTTGATTGAAATATGAAATTACATTTTTTAAAATGCTTATAAATTTTAAACAAAAACGAATCGGACCTATGTTCATAAAAGAAAAAATGTCGGAAAGCTACCATCTGTCAAAGTTTGTCATAGAGCTTGCAGAACACCCTGTATACTGTATCTTGTAAATGGTATATAAAACTGAAGGATGTAATTGATCATTTCCTCGCATATATCAGCATCAAATTCCCAAACTTTAAATTCGACCAATCTGCACTGCGATTACACTGAAGAAACGTCAACTAACTACGATTATCCGAATTTTTAGACGAATTTAATATGATATACAGAGTGAATCACAACTTTCCAAAAAATTTTGGGAATGGATGCGGCATGAGAAATGGAGTCAATATCGTAAAAAAATTTTTGTAAAATTCCTATAGTTTCAGAGTAAAAAATTATTGAAATTGTAGTACTTTCAACCATTACATAGCTGAACAACTGTAGTCTTTATAACGTCATTCGCAATACGCGTGGAGAGCCACGTGGCCTCAGCGACTCCGATACTGAAATCCGATTTTACAATCGTCGTTGCGATAGTGTTTATAAAAGTTTTTTAGTATTTATTGTCAAAAATGGCTTGCGTGTCTGGCAACTCGGAGTTGATGGATATCGTTTTAAATTATGGTGAAACAAGACAACATTTGTATTTTGGTGAAGCATTTGTGTTATGGCGAAGGAAAACAACGTTTGTGTTAGTTCGTAGAAACTGAGTAAGACGGACCCAAATGTGTTTACGCGTCGATGAACAAAATTTTGAGCAGATGTTGTAACATCAGGTATGTCAAATTATTTTGTTATTTAAAACCACAAATTAATTTTATTAATTAATAATAACAATAGCGGCAAAGCAGTTGAGTTTGCTGATATAAAATAGGTGCTATAAAATTCTATTTGTTTATTTCCTTGCGAAATTCTTTCAAGTATTTGTCCGTTTTTATCGCACTGCCGCCATGCCGGTTGCATTGTGCGAGGTCAGGTTTTACAGTGGACCAGTTTCCAGTGCCGTGTAGAAGTGTATTTTTAAATCATTTTCGAACTACCACTTTTGATTTTTTTCATTACAAAATTATATTTGTAAGAGTTCCCTGTACATCCAGAAATTTCTTTTGGATAAGTTTTAAATCACCCTGTATTTACACCAAAGCCTCATATAGGACAAGTATAAATATAAAAAACAAAAATGCCTCATTTAATGAAATAATTTATTATATACAGGGTGTCCCACTAAGGTCGGCGAGGTACGATATTAAGGCCCTAGAATCTTGGGAAACAAATTTTGATTAATAAATTTGTAGCTCGGCCGCTAGGGAGCACAATCTACATATCAAAACATAGAGTTGAATTTTTCTCAGAAATGTTTCCTATTCAGGTATATTAACTTTTGTTAGGGCCTATACTTTCTCTAACATCATACCTCGCCGACCTTAATAAGGCACCCTGTACAATTTTTGACCTCTAGTAATAATAAATTATAAAGCATTTCGCATGGGCTACGACACCGCTGACACGCTATGACCTGTTTGTTACCTAAGCGACCGGTAGAATAAATAAGTACCGTGGCCATTGTGCATTGTGCAACTGTCATAGTCATTCTTCTTATTCCATTATTTTTTAAATGCGACGCTTTGGAGACTGGTCAATTGGAGGAGGAAATTGAAAATGGGGTACCTAAAAATACAAAGTCAAGGCAATTTGGAAACAATTCCTTGCATTTTGTAATGAAAAAAATTTGCCTTTGGTGAAACAAAATCAGTAAAATACCTTACAGAGTTCAATATGAAAAAAAAATGACGGAACAGATTATAAAAAAGCGACACAGCTTGGTACAGAAACTGTCCTATGGGCAGAAATGAAATTTTTGGATGAGAGATTTTGAAACAAATTAGTACGCAAAATAAAATATGAATCATTCTAATAGAGCAACAGCAGTATTTTGCAACACGGTGTTGAAGAACGAGAGTTAATAAAAATTAAATTTAGACCACCACTCAAATGTTATTAAAATAATGAGAACCGTTCTAAATAATATTAATAATTGTACACCAAAAACAAAAACCCCAACTTCAACTTCAGCAACATGACCAAACTCACTTGAGGAGCTTCATCGGCGAATTGTTGAAGAATGTCATCAGATAACGCCCGAAATGTTTCGAAATGTTCGTTCGGAAGTGGAGCAAAGATTTTATTATTGCATGGAAGCGAAGGGAACCCAATTTGAACAATTAATAAAATAACATTCTTTCATTCATTGATATATTGTCATATTCTTTTAGTGAAGATTTTATTCTCATATCCATACCAAAATTTAAAAAGTTGTATGTCGTCGTAAGCAGAAATGAAAAATTGCCAGTATTGCCAGAATTGAAAAAGCTTTAAAATGAGGACGCCATTTAGAGTTTAAGGATATTTTACTCCCTGTAGGGGTAGCTTCCAAGACACCAAAACTTACGCCATCACGTTTTTTCTATTCCAATATTTTCCAAGTGGGAAGTTTTAATTGGAACACCATCTATATACATGTAAATTATACAGGGTGATTCACAACTTATCCAAAAAAATTTGGGAATAGATGCAGCATGAGAAATGGAATCAATATCGTAAAAAAAAATTTGTAAAATCCTTATAGTTTCCGAGGAAAAAAATATTCAAGTTATAGTACATTCAACCACTACATAGCTAGACGACTGTAGTCTCTAGCGTCATTCGCCACGTGGCCTCAGCGACTCCGAATACTGAATTCGTATTTTGCAATCGTCGTTGCGATATTTGCCTGTTATCTGTGGTATTTACAATAGGTTATTAGTAGTTAGTGTCAAAAATGGGTAGTTAGTGTCAAAAATGGTTTGCGTGTACTCGGAGTTGATGGATATCGTTTTAATATATAGTGAAGCATGTGTGTTATGGTGAAACAAGACAACATTTGTGTTAGTTCGTAGAAACTGAGTACAACGGACCCAAATGTGTTTACACATTGGTGGATAAAATTTTGAACAATTGTTGTAACATCGGGTATGTCAAATGATTTTATTATTTAAAAACACAAATTAATTTTATTAATTAATAAAGGCAAAAGCAGTTGAATTTGCCGATATAAAATAGGTGCGATAAAATTCTATTTACATATTTCTTTCCTTGCGAAAGTTTTTGTCCGTTTTTATCACACCGCCATGCCGGTCGCATTGTGCGAGGTCAGGTTTTACAGTGGACCAGTTTCCAGTGTCGTGCAGAAGTGTATTTTTAAATCATTTTCGAACTGCCCTTTTTGATTTTTTCTTTACAAAATTGTATTTGTAAGGGTCCCCTGTACATCCAGAATTTTTTTTTTTGATAAGTTCGGAATCACCCTGTATAATTGACATAAAAGTGTTATTATAAATAGAATTCAGGCAATCAAGTTAAATATGGTACTGCAAAAAAGACATTTTTCATGATTTCAGAAGCCTGAACAAGTTAAGGTAGCCAGGTTCCTTCCCTGTGTGTTTTTAGATCGCGTTACGTCCAAAGTAAATCTAGTCACGAATGCCAGCAATCGCGTTAAATATACAATTTATATTTCACCCTGAATAACTTAACTGACCTTTCTCTGGTTTTTTTCTTTAAAGGATAGATAGGGGATTATTTAGGGATGTTGAGTTTCACGGCGTGAGTCGATTTAAGATTTCCAGGCCATTGCTCATTTGAAATTATGGTGTGTACAAACGTACTCCCTCCCAGCAAGACGAATGGAGAGTTGGGAATAAGAACAACTGGCTCATGAGATGAGCTACTTCAAGCGTATAAAAATGTACACTAAAAAATGGTCTGCTGAATTAAAATAACATTAACTAGTAGATATCCTTCTTTTCGATGTAAAAATTCAAAATGAAACAAGTCAATGAGATTGTATAATATATAGACACTAAATTGTGAGATTTTATTTAACAATACAGAGAAGTTACAATTCAGTTATGTGGTTTTGATATGCTAAAATTGAGTGTATACATTGCTAGCCTCAAATTTTGCGGTTGACGTCACTTTACTAGTGTTCGGTATACCAATAAAATGAAATTACGTATTGTTTATTGTATTATAAGCTTATTATAAACTTTTATATTTTGTCTGAATAAGTAGATATTTATTTAACCTAACGAAGAAATATTGCGAATACATTGAACATTATTATATTCTGAAAAACTTTAGGAGTCGATTTGCTGCTAAATAGTAAATAGCAGGGAATTACATCCCTTTAAAAGCTTAAGTTAAAATTGAGTTATTTTATTTCTTACAGTTGGAGAAACATAAAGGAATGCAACTTGGGAGTTTACAATTTCTTTAATTTTTGGCTACTAATCGCTACTTAAAGTTTTTCGCAGTATTAAAGAAACACTCTGTATATCAAACACAAGAGTTTAAAAGAATTATTACGTTTAGTTTTACCTATCCAATTCTAACACACTTATATGTACATGGTGATTCACTGTATTTTGATCCCTACATTAACATTTTTGTTTTTAGAGTTAAAGAAAAATGAGAAATACAAATGTTGCATGATTACAGTATTATTCGTGCCTTATTAAAAGTATTCTTTACTTTATGATCTAAATTGTAGTGCGAGATAACATGCCAATTTATTTTCAAATGGAGAAATGCGCGATATGGTTTGCGTTTATGCGCAATCAGTTTATGTTGGACGTCGAGCGCTTCGTCGGTATTCAGAGTTGTATCCGAATAGAAAGCAACCAAATCGGAAACTATTTCAAGAACTTTTTAATAGACTTGGAGAAACTGGTAGTTTTCGTCCTAAAAGAGACAACTCAAGGCGTACTGTTACAGTTCACCAAGAAGAAGAAATTTTAGTAAGAGTGGCAGGAAATCCAGAAGTTAGCAGCAGGCAGGTAGCTAGAGAAACCGGTGTTAGTAAAACAACAGTTCTCAAAATCTTTCACAAGGAAAATTTATATCCCTACCATTTTACACCCGTGCAAAATCTTTTAGCAGCAGACTTACCAGCTAGATTACAATTTGCTCATTTTATGCGCAATCAGCAAGACCTTGACCAGGAATTTTTGGATAATGTACTATTCACTGATGAAGCGACCTTTACTCGTCGAGGAATTTTCAATTTTAGAAACAAGCACATATGGGATAATGAAAATCCTCACGTAGTCAGTGAGCGTCACTTCCAACATGAATTTAAGATAAATGTTTGGTGCGGAATCATAGGAAATCACCTTTTGGGTCCACATGAGCTTCCTCCAAATCTAAATGGTGACTTGTATTTAGATTTCCTGCAGCACCATTTAGTTGACTACCTCGACGATTTACCACTGAATACACGGCAAAATCTATTTTTCATGCAAGATGGAGCTCCCCCTCATTATTCTGTCAGAGTACGGAACTATCTTGACCACATTTTTCCGGATCGTAGGATCGGTCGTGGGAGTCGAATATTGTGGCCTCCTCGTAGTCCCGACTTTAATCCAATGGATTTTTGTTTCTGGGGCTACATGAAATCAGTTGTCTATAGAGAAACTATAAACACCCGGGAAGAGCTATGGCAGAAAATTGTAAATGCCGCCGAATCATTTCGTAACAAGAATCTCTATTTTAAAATACGGCAGTCTTTGAACAAACGTATAACGAATAAACGTATTGAAGTTGGAGGCGGACATGTTGAACATTTATTGTAATATTCGATATTCAATTGTTCATCACAATTTATAATTTGAAATAAGCTCTTGTTCTTTTTGACATTCGTACCTTATTTTAATTACTCGAATTACCAAAGCTAAATATCTTGAGAACGGTGCAAGATAGCGACTCTCAAAAAGTATAGCTTTTTTGTGTAAAAGAAGTTGTAAAATCAGAATTTGCTACCTGAGAATTAGATTTTTGAAAGATAAAAAAGTTCTGTCGTTTTCAACGCATTCGACCTAGCGCAGGTGGCGCTCTCTATGAGCTATAAGCAAACCATGGATATATTCCAATCTCTCGCCCCAGAAAACTCCTAACACCAAAATTTCATCCCGATATGAGCATTTATTATGAAATAAATAAGAAAAAACTAAAATAATATTTTGCATTAAACACCCTGTATCTCTGTAAGTATCAACTTTTGGACTAAGGTGAGTTTGTCTAAATCGCAATATTTTCACGTCAGGAATCTAGTCATGAATTTTGGCCCATTACATCGCGACCACCCTGTATAGTGAATGTAAATGAGATTCACGTCAAAGTAAGGTAACTGTTAAAGTTTGTTATTTGGAATTTGATTTGTTTTCGTCAAGACGTAACTAGCCTAATAAAATTTTTAATTTGAAACGCCATCTATTATTTACTAAGAGAATAATCCAATTAGCAAATAGCGAGCGTGATTGTTGGTTCTCAAATAAAAAATTTGATTGCCATTTATGATTTTTTTAACAGTGTCCTATCACATTTTACAAATAAGTAAAACTGACGCGAATAACTATAAATAACATAACCGATTTTTGTTCGTGCACCGAAAATTTCTTACCACAAGCAACGTATTGCACTCTAAACGAGATTCGGTGTTTATAGGTCAGTCGTTTTTACTCTTCCTATCCTCCAATTTTAAGAAGTGTGGCCAAAGTAAAAAAGCCAGCAGGGACTTGACCTTCCTCAAAACTAATCGTTGGCCATCAAAGCGAGCATTAGTGGGGATTTCGTTGGCTTATACTCACAAGGACATTTTCTTACCACCGAGCAAATATGACCCATTTCGCTGCTTGCTTTTATTTGGCTTCCCTTCCAATGTTTAGAAGTCAGGTTCACTAATGGATCATTAAAATAAGTGTCGTAAGCGAGCTGCATAACAATAATTAGATTATTAAATTGGTGTTTTATTGCAATTTTAATCGTTTGCAGTAAAACTACTGGAAGTTATTAAAGTTTCATTCGCCTTGAGTTGTGAAAACAGTCATTAGGAAAGGCATTTTCAAAGAATACATTTGTTTGCTACAACAGCAAAAAATGTACATTTAAATTTAATTAATGGTTTCAAATAATATTAATAAAAACATTTCAATTATCACATCCGAAGAATTTAATGCTGCAGAGAAATTGTTAAATAAATACTTCCAGTAAACTCTTTTAGATTTACTGAAACGACTCTATGGGGAGTAGCAAATTAACAAATGAAATTGTCAATTTGAAAAATAAACAATGTATAAATGTCTACAAGCAGAGTGCAAATATCTGAAAATCTATACAGGGTGATTCACAACTCAATAGTCATAGAACAGGTGCGTGTAGAGGACACCAAAACAAGTTGATTTTTCATATAAATGTTTTTTCTCACACCTACGGTTGCGGAAATATTGGCCATAGAAAATGTGAAAAACTCATTTCAGCAATGCCTTAATACAAAACAACTAAATTTTGTAAATTATTATTTATTTTATTAACGCCTTTAGCTGGTAGAAACTTGAAGTGACCGGCATCTCAAGAAGAAGGGGTGGTTTAGGGGTGGGTCACCCTTAAAATTTTATGAATTATTTCAACCCTAACTTAATTTACAATTAATAATTAATTTAATAGCAAATTCACTTTTACACTTTTTTTATTCTTGTCAATTTTTCGAGAAATCGTCCGTTTTAGTTTAAACGCACAAGCCTTGAAGCAGGAAATTCAGCGTTGTATAAACGAAATTCAGCCGCATTTATGCAAAATAGTCATGAAAAATTTCGACAGTGTGCGTATGTGCCAGTAAAACCGTCGTACCATTTACCCGATATTCTATTCCATACATAACCCTATACTGTATACTTTATGGATCAATAGAAAATTTACAATTTTTAATTAAAAACTTGTTTTTTCCATCAAAATTACGTCTTGTGTGAGTTTTGAGAAACACACAGAAGATGTACACACATCTTAATTGATAAACTGTATGGACTGACTGGCGCACATAAATCACTTTCGAATAAACTTCCAGCGACTGTGGATGTTTAATAAAAGTCTAAATAAGCCAAGTAAACAAAGGCAATATTTAAATTTCTTCTACCAATAATATTTTGATAAATATTTTTACTTGACCTGTTAACTGAATAAATCAAATTTATACTTTTATGCCATCTGTGTCACTTGAATCTTACCACGTTACACTGTTGTTGTTTTTATTTATGTAAATATAACTTTCAATTAATAAAAACGTTAAGAGGAGATTGTATTAGTTTAATGAATAAATATTATAGTCAAAGTTTGATTATATTAAACGTGTAATAGTTATCAGGTTATGGGCCCAGACCAACCTGGGGACTGAAACCAAAGATGTCACACTGATTGTACACGTCGATAGTAAGACCCAGGATTCTTTACGGCGCTGTGGTATGGTGGCAGAAAACACAACAGACCACAGCGAGGGAAAAACTGAATAGAATTCAGAGATTGGCCTGTTTAGGTATAACGGGGGCGATGGCATCGACCCCGACAGCTGCACTAGAAGTCATGCTAAATCTGCCACCGCTGCATATAGTGGTGGAAAGAGAAGCGCGGCTAGCAGCATATCGACTCAGGAATAACAATGACTGGAGGGGTGATTCCCACTCCAGGATCATAGACACATCTATGTCGGAACCAACTCTTGGGATGGTATCCTACAAGATGGTCCCAAGGTTTCACTTCCACAAGCCATTTGAGACTCGAATAGAGGATCAAAGCAAGTGGGAGGAAAGGTTTAATACCCTGGAAAGGTGGAGCCTAGTATGGTTTACAGATGGCTCCAAAATGACCAGAGGGACGGGTGCAGGAATATATGGACTCAGACCCAGATGGAGTGCAAGCTACAGTCTGGGGGAGTTCCCTACTGTATTCCAAGCAGAAATCTTCGCGATAATGGCGTGTCTGGCAGATAATGTACGTAGAGGTTATAGACGTAAACTCATATATATATATATATATTCTCTGATAGTCAAGCTGCAATTAAAGCTTTAGCCGCACACAAGGTAAGTTCAAAACTGGTGTGGGACTGTTTACAAATGCTGACTGAACTGGCCACCAACAATGCAGTCAGACTGTGTTGGGTGCCAGGGCACAAAGGCATTTGTGGAAATGAGAAAGCGGATGAACTTGCTAGGAAGGGATCCGAGACAGTGTTCATTGGCCCGGAGCCCTTCTGTGGCACATCTCCCAGTGTGGTCAGGCGGGCTCTGGGCAAATGGACAGAGACAGAACATAGGAAATACTGGACTTCAAGGCCAGGACATAGCCATTCTAAGGAGCTTATGGAGTATCCTTCGAAGGTAAGAGCGAATGAGCTACTGAGCTTGAATAGAATCCGGCTCAGGAGAGTGACAGGACTCATAACGGGACACTGTCACTTTAGGAAACATCTACATAAGCTAAAGCTTGTAGACAGTCCAGTCTGCCGAGGATGTGAATCAGCGGATGAAACTTCTCTGCATATTCTGGGCGAGTGCCCGGGATTTGCACGTAGCGGAATGACGCTCCTTGGGAGACCCTATTTGGAACCCAAGGAATTGAGAGAAGTGTCAGCAAGGAAGCTTTTGGACTTTGTAAAAAGGACAAATCTACTTGCTGAATAGGACTAGTAGTGGGACGCACAATAGGCCTAATTAGGCCGCAGTGCTATGGGACTTTTTTAAAGAACCAAACAACCTGGACGAAGAAGAAGAAGATGGGCCCAGACCGCGTTCAAAGTTAAATGAGAAGTGAAAAGTCAAAAGTAAAAGAAACAGTAAAAGTCAAATGATGTCTTTGTCATCAAGTACAATTAAACCTCTCACAAAGGAGAATTATGATACTTGGGTTATGCAAACCCCAGCTGTAATGGTTAAAAATGGAACATGGGTGTTTGTAAATGAAAAAAAACCAAAGCCCGAACCAGTGGAAGGTGACGAAACATCAACGTCAGTTCAAAATATTGAAAAGTGGGAAGATGAAAATGCTAAAAGAAAATCAGATCTACTAATTGCAATAGATCCGAGTTTATTACGAATGGTGAAAGGCTTGAAGATTTCAAAACAAATCTGGGATAAGTTAAAATTAGAATATGCTTCTACCAGACACGTAAAAAGGGCAAGTTTGTGAAAACGTGTAAATTCTTACAAGATAACTGAAAATGGATGATTTTCATACACAGCTGATGGAGTTTTTTGATATAACAGCCAAGCTGTCAGCTATGGGCGTCGAGGTGCACAACGACTTACAATCAACATTACTTTTCAACGCATTGCCACCAAGTTTTGAAATGTTCAGATGTGCAATGGAGTCTCAAAATGAATTACCCCAAATATGATGCTAAAAATCAACGAGATACGGATGATTCTGAGGCTATGTTGGTTAGACAAATTTGGAGAAATTTCAAGTCACATCAAGGAGGAGGACATCAAGGAAGTGGACAGCAAGGAAGTGGATATCAAGGAAGTGGACATCAAGGAGGTGGATATCAAAGAAGTGGATATCGAGGAGGTCCACGTAGATACAACAGTAGTTTTAACAAACCATTTAAGTACAATTGTTTTATATGCCATCAAAGTGGGAATAAAGCAGTCCATTGTCCAAATAAAGTAAGTGACGATAAACAAGAAAGAAAGTTCGTCAAAAGTTGACTCCCAAGTTGAGGATATGTTCTAAGTAACAGAGAAAATTACGGAAGAAGCTTTACATACGAAACAATTAAAGAAACAAATAAAAGAATTGAGAATTAATCTGTTGTCTGTTGCGAGGACCACGGATCACGAAAATACCGTCAGCTTCCACAAAACTGGTGCAACTATTTTTGGGAAAGACGGTGAGGTAAAATTGTTGGCACAAAGAGTTGGTAATTTGTACTATGTTTGCTCTAGCAAAGAGCAAGCAAATGCAGCAGCAAGTAATAATTCAGCAAGCTTGAAGTTATGGCATTATCGTCTTGGCCATTTGAAAAAAGAAGACTTGTTGGAAATTTCGAGAATAGGATTAACTGTTAGAATCAAGATAAATGAAGAAAAGAAGTTAGAAACATGCGATATATGCTTACAAGGAAAAATGACTGTTTTACTATTTCTCAAGAAGTCTGAAATATATACAACAAAATTGGAATTAATACACACTGATGTTTGGGGATCGTCAAGAGTAGAGTAAATTGGACGCGCTCGGTATTGTCACTTTTATTAGGAATAAAAGTGGCGTTTTTAAAGCTTGTAAGGAATATAAAGCGCGTGTTAAAACACAAACTGGCTGTAAAATAAAATGTTTAATGTCAGATAATGGAAAAGAATATTGTAATGAAGAGTTTGACGAGTTTCTGAAGAAAAATGGTATTTGTCAACGTATAACTGTTCCTCATACACCACAACAAAACGGAGTAGCAGAACGAAAGAACAGAACATTAATTGAAATGGCACGGTGTCTTTTGATACATTCTGGATTAAGTCATGGATTTTGGGCTGAAGCACTTCAAATTATTTGAGAAACAGGTGCCCAAAATCTAGTTTGGATATTCATTCTCCATTTGAAGTTCAGAACAAAGAAATAACGGATTTGAGCAACTTGAAAGTGTTTGGCGAAAAAACGTTTGTTTTAGAAAAAGGGTTAAGAAAGTCAAAGTTTGATCCACGATCACAAGAAGGTATTCTGGTAAGTTACTCTGAAAAATCGAAAGGTTACCGAGTATGGATTCGAATCGAGAAAAAAGTTGTTATTGCTAGAGATGTACGAATCATGGAAAATCAATTTTTAAATGAAGAAAAATAAAGTAAAACTCTTGACAGTGATGAAGTTAAGATAGAATATGTCCACATACGAATTAGAGTTCAGAAATAAAATGAAGAAATGGAAGATGCGCAAATAAATGAACAAGAATATGAACTAGATCAAGAGTTAAAACCAATTTTGCATCGGAGGCTAGGAAGACCACGCTTGGAGAGGTTAGGTACACGAGGAAGACGGTGAAAACTGTGTAATACTGAACAAACAGCAAATGTAAACGAAAATCAAGAGGAATATGAAAATTATGACGATACTGAAACGCAAAGAGATCCGAGTGATGAAGAAATATTCGTTGATGCCACAGAAAATGAAGGCGACATAATTTAAGAAGCAAATATTGTGAATATAACGTTGAAGGAAGCAATGACTGGAGACGAAGCAGCTGAATGGATGAAAGCCATCACTGAAGAAATTCGAGGTTTGATTAAAAATAATACATGGGAAATAGTCGGACGTCCTAAAGATAGAACTGTTGTCACATGCAAAATTGTTCTTAGAAGTAAAAACCTGATGGAACGCTTGAAAAGCTAGAGTTGTAGCTCGTGGGTTTACACAGCGACAAGGAATAGATTTCACTGACACATTTGCACCTGTAACCTGTAGCAAGATTAGGTTCTGTTGGACTGTTAATGGCATTAGCTGCACGTGAAAAATTGACAGTATTTCAATTAAATATTGTTGCACCTTTATATTTATAGATTCTCCAGAATACATTCAAGGCAGGTATTACAGGAAATAATTAGAAAGGATGGTAAACTAGTAAATTAGGTAAAGAAGCTCAAGAAATGTTCCGAATATTAACACAAGAAAATAAGGTTTGTAAGCTGAAAAAAGCATTGTATGGTTTACGACAAGCTGGTTGCCAATGGCACAAGAGATTAAGTGGTGTTGCAGAGGTTTGGACTCACTTCAGCAGCAAGTGATACTTGCATTTATTACAACTTGAATGAAGATCAATATACAATTTTAGTCATCTACGTTGATGATATATTATATACAGGTATATCAAAGAATAAGCAGAAGCTAAATGACAATAAAGCTGGTCTTCCGAAGGAATTTGAAGTGAAGGATCTAGGCTTAGCGCGACATTGTTTAGGAGTTGAAATTAATCAAGAAAATGGTGAAATTGAATTAAGTCAACAGAGATATATAAAAGGTCTCTTAAAAAAATTCTCATGGAATAATGTAATCCAGAAAACACTCCCAGTGATTCCCAAGTGAAACTACCTTATGGAAATCAACACCGAAGAAAGGGCAAAGAAAAACCATTCAGACAGTTAATTGGGTTGCTACTCGTCCAGATATCACACTTGTTGTAAATAGATTATCGCAATTTAATGAAAAAAAATAGATATTCATTAGTCAGCAGCGAAACGTGTATTGCGGTTATCTCCAATGATGGCCTAGTATTTAAAAAATATACATTTGGCATTCAAGGATATTCTGATGCAGATCATGCAAACGATTTCACTGATAGAATCTCGTATACAGGATATGTATTTCTATTAAGTGGAGCAGCAATATCATGGCGTTCGAAGAAACAGCAATTTCGTCTACTGAAGCCAAATATGTAGCCTTGTCAGAAACTTCTCGTGAAGCTCTATATTAACAAAATTTAATGTTGAAATTCGACTTAACTGGAGATAACTTGAGATATGTACCAATGGAGAAAATGCCTGCTTATATTCTCACAAACCTCTACCAGGGCTTGCACATCATAGTCATTCAGAAGCAATGGGATTAAACATTTGTCAAAGCGCAAAATTTGAGAGGGGCGTGTTAAGTGAATATATCAGATTTGCGCTTTTATGCCATCTGTGTCACTTGAATGTTACTACGTTACGCTGTTGTTTTTATTTATGTAAATATAACTGTCAATTAATAAAAACGTTGAGAGGTTGTATTAGTTTAATGAATAAATATTATAATCATGCAAAGTTTGATTATAATAAACGTGTAATAATTATCATGTTCTAAGAAAAATATGAAGCCTCTCGATCGACATATGACGAAAATGTGAAGGTACATACATTTTTCCATTTGATTATGTGCCAGCTATACATTTGACACACGTTGCACCACACATGCTACCCAATGTGTGCCAATACCAAATTCTCGAATATATCCGAGGCGTATTACTGCATATTGAAGTTCCTTCATATTTCGAGATCATCATATTATCATATATCATCAGGTCGTATATCTATCAAGTATATTTCGAATTTCATTCAACTTTCGAATTAGACCTGCGAAGCCATTTGCAAAATCCCCAACCTGTTAAAGAAGTAGCCAGAAAATAGGAAATATCATCGCCTTCAACTTCCAACAGAGCCGAAAACCGCTTCAAACACCCTAAGCCGTAGCAAAGAACATCAGAAGAGACCGATGCTATTGGCAAAATGACCGCCGACGACCCTCGTGGGATGCCAGTATACCCCAGTTTCTCATTTTTCCGCGAAAACGCCAGGAATGCTACGAAATTCGATCTGGGACACAGACAGGATTCTCTTACATACATCTTAAACAACAGTCAAATTCCAAGAAGGAAAAGTCAACAATCATCCTAATCCGGAGAGGCCGGATGTCAAGATCTAAACATAGTTTGCAATAGTTATCTAGAAACTGGGGTGGCTCAGTTCAGGGTGGGGTCCCTGAACTGTGATCAAACGTCGACCCCGAAATCATGCAATTCAATAACCATATATCTGGTCAAACAAAATAAAAGAAATAACGATCTAAAAAAAATCTTTGAACAAATTTAAACTATCTATTGTATAGCACTCGTCTACTTGTCACCAAACTATACAAACATATTTAATAAAAATTTATAATAATATATTTTTTTCAATTCAAAATATTATTTAAAGTTTATTGATTACTTATTTAGAATACAATCCGACCACGACTTCCTGTTATTTGTATCGGGGTTTAAAGATGTAAACAAAACAATTGTGAAAAAACTAGCCAAAGTGCAATAAAATTTACTCATAAATCATAACATTTAAAACATTTTCGTAGAAAACAATCTATACCAAACCAGTACCATCCCAAGAGTATATCCAATCCAGTGTTATTAAACTTAACAAATGAGAACGTGGACCAAATAAGTAACCAGAACAACCAGTCGAAATAGAGGAACACGTCTCTTCCAAGTATCCGTAGTACGAGGGTTGTCCGTAAGTTAAGGTTCCTTGCTTCCCCCACCACTAATCTGGCTGGTCACTACCTCGCTGTGACGGTCAGTCTTGGCTTAGCAGCCGTTAACGATGGAAGGAGCTCCCGCCAAGTGTGAATTGAGTTCGGTGATTAGATTTATGTGGTTTAAGGGGTCACCTCTTATTGAAATTCATCGCCAGTTGACCGATGTGTATGGAGAAAAGTGTATGGACGTAAAAAATGTGCGGAAGTGGTGTAGAGTGTTCGCAGACGGTCGAACAAACCTGCACGACGAGGCTGGCTACGGGCGTCCATCAGTTTCGGGCAAGACAGTGACGAAAGTTGAGGAGCATTTGCTTGCGGATCGGCGTGTGACTGTGCGAGAGATTGCCGAACTGATAAGAGACGTCTCCAAGACTACCGTAGATAAGATTTTAACAGACATTTTGAAATATTACAAGGTGTGTGCCAGGTGTGTGCCACGGATGCTCACCGATGAACACAAAAAGAAGCGCATGGAAAGTGCTTGCGAGTTTCTGCGCCGTTACCGAGAAGAGGGTGAGGAATTATTGGACTCAATTGTAACAGGGGATGAGACTTGGGTCCACTACTTTACGCCAGAGACTCAGGAGCAATCGAAACAATGGCGGCATTCCGGTTCTCCAAGTGTCAAGAAATTCAAGCAAACGCTGTCAGCGGGGAAGGTGATGGCTTCGGTATTCTGGGACAGGAAAGGCGTTCTGCTGGTTGACTACCTGGAAAAAGGTACAACAATTAACGCGGCAAGGTACTGCGAGACACTAAAAAAGCTACGCCCGCCCTCACGTCGCCCGCACCACGATGGATCTTATCGCCAAATTCGGGTGGGAAATCATAGACCATCCTCCTTACAGCCCTGATTTGGCCCCTAGTGACTACTATTTGTTTCATAATCTGAAACAACACTTGGGAGGAACGAAATTCTCCAGCGACGAAGAGATGAATGCAGCCGTCGATACCTTCCTGCGCGAGTCGGCGGGAGAGTGGTACGATGCGGGTATGAAAAAGCTCCCAGAACGACTCCAAAAATGCATTGATCGTGACGGGGTCTACGTTGAAAAATAGCTAAAAGTCCAAGCTTTCAGAATATGTACTTAGTTTTGCAATAAAATGATGTTTACTATTTGAAAAAACATTGGAGACCTTAATTTACGGACAACCCTCGTAGATGGTGCTATGAGAAAGGCGTACGGCAATCCAGACTACCTCTCTATAAAGCCACCGGAGGCGAGAGTTCCGGCAATGCCTGTGAATTACGAGGATTTACAAGTAAATACATGACAGTATCAGCTCCGATCCAGTCCCAATTCCCTAATTAGAGTGTGAAAAGCTCCACACTTTTCCCGATTTCAGTTATTTTTCTGAGCAAAATATTTTCTTTTTCGTTTGTAATTCAATATTGTAGTATAACAACCCCGGGTTCGATCGAAAAAAATAAATAAACGTAGTTGTAGCCAGAAATATGTGATCGTCATAAGGAATATGTACGTTGTATACATCTATTTTTAATTGACCGGAAGGCGCTGGCTACTAACTTTAAAGAGGGGAAGTATGGTTTAATTTTATAAAACAAAAGCAAAGTAAACTAACTAACTTTATTATTTACGTACAACAGTCTTCAAATTAAACCTGTGACACATAGAAAGAACAGCAGAAACATTAACAACCATTTAACATAAAATTAGAGTGCCAGGCTCACCTAGAGCTCCTGTGGGGAGCATGACAGGGAAACCCATGATCGTTGCTCTAACTACCAAAACATAAATACAAAACAAACAATAACAAAAGGCATAAATTAAGATCCTTTGCTAATGATAAATAAGACCTGACTTATTTAATGTGTCACTAAATGTCACCTCACTCGAATCAGACATACATACTTCCAAGTAAAACTGAAGAGGATTGGTGTTAGTTAGCCGGCAGGGCTGGAAGGTACTGGAGTCCTATACGGGAGCCAATCCAGCTATAGTTGAGATTTCGGAAGATCTGTTTTAGCAATTCTTTTTTTGTATTTAATTATTATTTTTTTTCAGATTCGTTCCTCACGGGCGAAAATGTTAGTGAATTCAACAAGGCTCTTATATGCGTATGACATAAAGTGAGCACAAGAAATCAAAGAACAACGTAATCATGACAAAACAAGTTAAATGTGAAACAAATGAGTTGTTATTGCAATATCTGGGCAGTCACGACAATATATACATATTTTAACATGTAATAAATAATGAGCAATCTTTAATAATAATTGTAACAATTTTACGTTAGAAAAATATACGCCCCTGAGCATAAGACAATGAAGGCTAAACATTCACAGAATTATTATCATGAAACATCTATAACCATCACAATCATAAGATTACATAGAACAATTAACAACAAAGTACTTAGAGAATAATTACCTGCTAACTAATACCGGTTAAACACTTTTAATTTTTCACTACTTTTATATTTTCACTGTACGCCGATCGTCTTACTTTCCACTTCGCACTGTTCTCACCTCAACTGTTTTGTCTTCCTTCCAGAAATCCCCACCTATAAGCGCTTGTTTTTGCGCTTCCTTCTACCAACTGTCAATATTACGTTTTCATTATTATACAACACCCATGTAACAAGTGACGTTGAAGTTGATACGATAAGTATGGTTTTGCACAATATAATGTATGCAGCTGCATAATTTCCTAAAAATTCTCACTGTCACTGGATGAATTGCTATCAAACTCCATATTATACACGAAGCTACTAATACTATTTTAGTTTAATTTAATAAAACATAACGTGTCGCCATATAACGCTTGTAAACAAACACACAACTAAACCTACGTAAACCGACGCGACGTCTCGTGGCGTGTTGTGGGGTAAGGTATTGCTAGTGGGTTTCGGCCTTAAGTAAATTATTGTGGAACATGTACTACAAAAATGTATATGTAAGAAATAAAGAAAGAAAGAAAGAAAGAAAGTTTATTGGACCATATTACATATATGCATATACATTTATGGCAAGTCAAAGGTAGAAATGTGAATACAGTCATACGTATAAATGTGTATAAGATAAAGAAAATATAGTATATCAAACATAACATATAGAGTACATCATCACAAACAAGCCGAAACAATCCAACTTCACACGAAGCGACATATAACAGCAATTATTTATAGTCTGTATTAGGAAAATCGTGTATTGTATAGAAACAGTATTGACTTAGATGCCTCCTAATTACAGTTTTAAAACAATTCAGATTTAACGATTTAGCAGTAGTTGGCAGTTTATTATAAAGCCCAACGTTAAGAGAATTTGATTTTGACCTTGTAAGTCGGAAGCGGTCCGTTCTAATTGCATTAGAGTTGCTTGTGTTATATATGTGAATGTCTGACTGAAGACAAAAACTATTTATATTTTTGTGTATTTCAGTTAAAGTGTAATATATGTATAGGCATGGTAATGGCAAGATCCCAAAATTAATGAAATGTGGTTGACAATGTTCTCTGCCGCTCAGACCTGCTAGTACTCTAATCCCTTTTTTTTGTAAAGAAAAAATCTTATTCGACTGGCTAGAATTACCCCACAAAATCACCGCATAGCACAGACGAGAATGAAAAAATGCAAAATACGAAGAAATCAAAGTCTCAAGTCTAACCACAGATTTCAATTGGCGTAGTAAAAAAATAGTACTTGGGAGTGCCTTCAAAAGATATCCAACATGCCCTGCCCAATTTAAACCATCATCTACAACTACACCGAGCAGCTTTACTTGATCACCCTTTACATTTGCTCTGTTTGAAGATATAGTAAGCCTTTGGGTTTTTTCAATATTCACTGTAAGTTTGTACGAAAACCACTGCTCCGCCCGCTCAATTAATTGGTTCATTAGAACATTCAGCTGAGAACAGTCCCTGTGTGACCAACAAAGTAGTGTCGTCCGCAAACAGTATACATTTATTAGGTATACATTTTTAGAATGTTTTTTGTGTACCTATGGAAGCACATACAGTTCGTTGTACAAGACAATTATTATTCAGTTATACTTTTTATATTCGTAGGAGCGATAATCTTTTTATACAGATTTTTTGCGTTACCATTTTAATAGATAAGATGGCCACAGCATTTAAAATCTCTTTCGGATAACCTTCAGTGATAGTGAATGTTCAATAAAAGTCTAAACAATTATCCCGTTTTTTCTTTTTCAGAACATGAAAATAGATAGATTATCGAATCGTTGACAACTTTTTAAAGTGCGCGATATAAAGTGGTGTGTTTGTGTTTTGTATTTGTCTGCTTTTTTCAGGGTGAAATTTTTTTGGTTAAGCAAACTATTTTCTTAAAAATAACACTTGCCTGATTGTTTTGACGCAAAGGTTTATTTCATACTAGATTTTTCATTTTTTTTCTCAGGTGGCAAAATACCCAAAAATAAAGGAAAAAAACGAAAAGTATGCCACAAAATAACTTCTGACAATTTTTTCGTTTTTACCTGGAAATGCTGCACATATAACGAATTCTATTTGATTGCTTTTACGCATCTAATTAATATTTGTATTGCAAGCAAAATATTTCCTAAATGTTTAAAAATATCATAAGTTTTCCCTATTTATAAAAGCTGTCTCTTTTTATAAAAGAATTATAGTAGTAAATGTAATATGTATATATATATATATATATAATATAGATATTAAATAGTAGTAAAGGGAAAGTAATATTAGTATCAAATTATAGACCGATATCAATACCACAAGTTGTTAAGGCACTTGAAAGCATTCTTAAGATTCAAATTACATTACATATGGAATCATATTCTGACCTCCGCTCTCAGCAATTTGGATTTCGCAATAATTTATTTAAATTAGTAATTGATAGGTATTTTTCATGTAGAAACGAATTCAGAAAAATTAATTACGTCACCATCCAGTTCTTATGTTTAACTAAACTGTGTCTCATATGAAAAGCATATCCAGTTATCTTCATATTATTTGATCAACAGATTTCATTATGTTGAGAAGAAGGTGAAAATTAATTCATTTTTCTGCTTATGATTTTTTTAATTTCTGAAATCATCCCTTAACTTCTAGCCTCCCTAACTCTGTTAGTTTTAATAGTACAAGAAAAAGTCTATAGACCATTTTGATGTATAATTTTATGCTCTACAACTTTTATGTTTTTTTCTAGCTCCTACCCCTTTTGAGTTATCTTGAAAACCCCCTCCCCTGTATTTTATCTTTCTTCACCCCTGGCCGGGAGTTGAAAAAAAATTACTGTCACTTATTTATTATTATACAGTGTGTCTCACGGTGACGAGCCATATTTCAGAGACTACTTCGATTTTATTTTGAAAATTTGGGCAATAGTGTTTTCGGGCGCTAAAATAATGGCGTCCACCTAACGCTTCCGGTTGTACCGGAAATTGACCCCATCTTCGTTATTTTAAATGGAACACCCTGTATATTATTGCAATTTTGGATTCTATGTCAATTTTTAGGTGAACTTTCATGAAGGTTTCCTATTCTTAAAGTTAACTGTTTTCGAGTAATTTATTTTTTTTCAAAAACAATTAAAAAATCATTGCCTAATTCAAAAAGATGTGCGTTACAATAAAAAAGAGCGATAAAATTTATAGGGGATATAATAAAACTCTAAGCTTCCCTACCATAATTTCAAAATAACTTGATTTCATACAAGGTGGTAGAAATTTAATGCCGAATTTAGTCAACTTTAAACCATCTTAACTTTTTTTTTTTAATGGAACACCCTGTATATTTTTGCGCAACCTGATGAACAATTTTGTTCTCTTTCAAATGGTATAATGGTTCCCTATACCTATCTCTGGTTTTTAAGGTATTTACTTTTTTTCGTACAGCCAACTGATGGCGCATAATTTTTTTCAAGGATGGCTGTGAAATTTTTAGTGGAACTTCAAAACAAGCACCTAATCTGTCATCAGTTTATTGTTGTCAATTTAACACATACAGTGTTACAAAGTTATTAAAATCGAAGTAGTCTATGAAATATATCTAATGTCTCGTCACCGTGGGACACCCTGTATACTTCAAATTACTTATATCAAAAATGGCAAGTTGATCAAAATTGTGATTTAAATGCCCGTTTAATTGGAGTACAAGTAATCTTAAATTTGTTAAAATTGTTGACGTTTATATAGATCCTTAGCTGTCATGGAATCATCGTACTGATTATATTTGTGAAAAAGTTTCATAATTACTTTTTATTCCCTGAAGTTCTGGTAAACAAAGTTTCCTTACTGACTTAAAAACTGCGTATCACGGCCCCAGTAATTCTATTATATCTTACTCTATTACACCCGCTCGTGTACATATATTTGCTCTCCAGCGAAAAGTTGTGCTTTTTATGTGTGGGGATTATAATAGTCTAGAGGCAGGGGTTCAGAAGTAGTATATTTCATAAATCCCAAATTTTTTTTGTCCGTTTTTCTTTAATGTCTCGGGTGGATCACTCTAGTTCTCGCATGCATTCTTAGGTGGAATCTTTGAACCATTTCGAGAGCAATGGTCACTTCTTGGGAGCATTAAACTGAAAATAAAATATGGTATCAGTAAATCAATAAGTAAAGTAGGTCTTAAATAAAGGTTAGGCAAAGTTATATATGATAACAAGGTCAACAAGGGTCAAGAAGCAGACACACTAAGATGCATTTCCGAAGGATTTTGGAGCGCTGAATCCGAATCTAGCAGCAGAATTGCTCTATTATGTCAGGTTTTTGAGATATCCTAACCTAAAAGTGCAAAAAACACTGTTTTTCGTCATATTTGAGGTTATGTAGTAACGCCATCTATTCTTTAAAAAAATACATATAATTTAAAAGTACAAGGTTCCCTCTTTTGAATGCCGTTGAGTTTGCTCAAATATCTTATTTTTTCGTTGAGATATCACATGTTGAAATTTCTAAGTTTATCAGTTTCTTAATATGCGAAAATCTACTAAGGATCACTTAGACTTCAAACAGTTGATTGCAGTTCAGAAACTTCATACTCAGAAACCTTCAATACATACGAACTCAAACTCACAAACTCCAAATCCACAAACCCACAAACCCCAAACCCACAATCCCTAAACCCACAAACCCCAATCCCACAAAACCCGAACCTACAAACTTCAAGCTTAGAAACCCCAAGCCCACCAGCTCCAAACCTACAAACCGCATGGGCATGAAGTTTCTGAATTGCAATCGACTGCTTGATGTTGTGCAAAATCGTTCTTATCAACTTCGACGTCACCTGTTACATGGGTGTTGTATAACAATGAAAAAAGTAATATTAACGGTCGATAGAAGGAAGCACAAAAAACA
>NW_019416793.1:291674-326970 GCF_000390285.2 Anoplophora glabripennis
TTGTATTTACTTGACGTTTTCCATGCATTGTATTATGTCTCAGGAGAAATGAAGCATATTATTATTATTATTATTGTTATTGTTGTTATTATTACCTTCCGGCCCTGCCGGCTAACTAACACCAAACCTCTTCAGTTTTACTTGGAAGTGTGTATGTCTAATTCGAGTGAGGTGACATTTAGTGACACATTAAATGAGTCAGGTGTTGTTTATCATTAGCAAAGGATCTTAATTTATGCCTTTGGTTAGCGGTTGTTTTGTATTTATATTTGGGTGGTTAGAGCAACGATGGTGGGTTTCTCTGCCATGCTCTTTCCCCACAGGAGCTCTAGATGAGCCTGGCACTCTCATTTTATGTTAAATAGTTGTTAATGTTTTTGTTGTTCTTTCTATTTGTCACATGTTTAATTTGAAAACTGTTGTGTTTTTGTTTTATAAAATTAAAACATACTTCCCCTCTTTAAAGTTAGTAGCCAGCGCCTTCCGGTCAATTAAAAAAATAGATACATACAACGTAGGTATTCCTTATGACGATCACATATTTTTGGCCACAACTACGTTTATATATTTATTTCAATCGAACCTGGGTTTGTTATACTACAATGTCTAAGGGATCCTTAGTAGATTCTCGCATATTAAGAAACTGATAAACTTAAAAATTTCAACATGTGATATTTGAGCAAACTCAACGGCATTCGAAGAAGGGAGCCTTGTACTTTTAGATTCAATGTATAACTTTTTTGAAAAAGAATAGATGGCATTTCTACATAACCTCAAATATGACGAAAAAACAGTGTTTTTTGCACTTTTAGGTCAGGATATCTCAAAAACCTGACGTAATAGAGCAATTGCTGCCAGATTCGGATTCAGCGCACCTAAATTCTTCGGAATAATATATATTCAAGTTTCTGCTTCCAAAAACAAGTTAAATTTTGTTGGTCTGTGTGTATCATTGATGTTTCTCATAGTCTTGAATAAGTTTAAATGAAGAAGTATTTATTTATAAACTTATATTTATATAGTTAAAAGACTGTGCTATATTATTACGCCATAAATGAATCTAAACATGCCTACTGAACTAGCACAGATCTCTACACACGCGCAGTAACAACGCACCGGGTGATCACATGATTGATTTGATTGATTGAATCAAATCAGGTTATGCAAAATTCACACTTTTATTGGTATGTTCACAACAAATATAGTAAAAACACATTAATACATTTTAAAATGTAAAAGTACAATGCAACAAGAAAATATACACTCAAATGTGTAATAATTCTGCACAATGTATCATGTACGTTCAATTCACTTTCATTTTTTTGTATATAAAAACTATTACAAGTATCTAAAAAGCCTATATGAATAGATGCGACTGGTTTTGTGTTAATATTTTTTATAAATTATTTGATATTTTAAAAGCTTCTATTTGTTATTATACTGGAATTAGATATACTTAATGATTTACAATTACTCAATATACTGTTCATATTTTATTTGCTAGCTTTTGTATGACCTCTAATACAATAATACAAGAACGATCGTATTTTGTTAATTCTGTTTTCGTAATTTTTGTAAAAATAAACTATTAATTTAGTAACAATCTATTTATTTTTACTCATGTGTGTATCTTGTTATATACACAATTTCATTAATATGCTCTCAAACGTAAAATTCAGTATGCGTAGATACGCTAAATCTGGGCTCCGCACAGAACATGTTATCTGTCTTCCTCTTGTGATCTCAAATTTAACGCCGCATAATTGTTAAGTAAGGGAACATATGAAAGAAATTAAATTTGCGACCGAAATAGAGCTGGTAATTCTGAAATAAAATATCAACAGTTTATTGAATTTCCTTAATTTTTTACACTATTTATCTAATTTGAATCTCTGAATGCAGTCTATGTTCTATAATTAGCTGCCAACCCTGAACAGGCCGATTCTATGATCAAAACTAAGTAAAAAAGTTAACATCAACATGGGTCCGGAAATGCTTCCTAAGGGCACAGGGACCGATTGAAAAGGGAGGAATGGAAATCATTTTTTTTGCAATATCTCTCAATCGCGTTGTGATAAAAGAATAAAATTTGGTATACACAGCTAAATTTTGATGAGCCATTTGATGGACTAATCCATTTATTTCCACAAGGTCCATTGGGGTGGGTACGGGGGGGCCTTTGGTACTTTGCGTGTGTAACTTTTTCATCTTTGACTTTTTAACAAATTGGACAGCAAATTCCGTTTTCCCGAACTGTTTTACGTTAAAAAGGTACTCTTGTTTCAAATCGTTATCTTTAACGGTTTCTGAGAAAATCGCTCTTGAATTAATCCCACTTTGGTCAATTTCATAGTAATTTAAACAAAAAATAATAATAATAATTTTCCTTTCCTCTCTTTTCCATTTAAAGGATTAATTTTTATTTAATTTAATTTTTTATTATTATTTTTTTATTAAAATTAGATTAAATTTAAACAAAAAAATTTTTTTTGTTTAAATTACTATGAAATTGACCAAAGTGGGATTAATTCAAGAGCGATTTTCTCAGAAACCGTTAAAGATAACGATTTGAAACAAGAGTACCTTTTTAACGTAAAACAGTTCGGGAAAACGGAATTTGCTGTCCAATTTGTTAAAAAGTCAAAGATGAAAAAGTTACACACGCAAAGTACCAAGGGCCCCCCCGACCCACCCCAATGGACCTTGTGGAAATAAATGGATTAGTCCATCAAATTGCTCATCAAAATTTAGCTGTGTATACCAAATTTCATTCATTTATCACAACGCGATTGAGAGATATTGCAAAAAAATGATTTCCATTCCTCCCTCTTCAATGGGTCCCTGTGCCCTTGGCAGTTAATTATGAGACACCCTGTATAGAGTGTGGCGTCTATAATGCATAAAATTAAAAACTTAAACTCTTGGTAGTAAGTGAAATAAAATAATATATGCTATCATAAGGCAATTATGAGATTTAAGTACCTATCAAAAATATTTATTTTTACAAAAAAGTTAATGTCGATGCTGTTCGCACTATGAGCTCTAACCTTCGTATGCGCAGTGACAATACTCCGCCACCTGTGGAATGGAAATCACGTGGTCTTATAAGTCGTTAAACTAAAAAATAACTAACCAGTCCGATGTTCAGTTGTTATGTATGTTATGACTGTTGCTGTCAAATTTAGTCGTCAATATTAGTCGTAGTGTAAATGTAAAAAATAAGAAACAGGCAAGTGCTACTTTATTAAAAGCGTTTCTTATTTTTTATTTTGCTTCTTTCAAATCCTTGCTTAAACTAATTCGACAACGGATAACCAAAACAACAATGCGTTTACTACTATTGAGCGTGCAGACATAGTGATAGGGTATGGTGCAGCAGGAAAAAATGCTCTCAGGGCAAGTCGATTATATGACTACAACGTCGTCATTCGCATGCAATTACTTTTTTATATTGTGTTCCACGGTTGTGAGAGATGTCGAGGACGCCGTATTAGCTATATACCGTTAAGGAATAAGGTGGTTTGCATCTTTTTTGTTTGTCGAGATCCAACTTATTAACCGTTAAAATAATGTGTTTTTTTTTGCTGTAATAAAAACATCTTACCTCAAATCATACATTAGCCTTTGCAGTAAATTTCCTAATTAAAGTTTTATGTTAGTTTTTAATTCAATTAAAACAAGAGGATTTATTTTTTCGCTACAGTATAGACGTTCCTTGACAAAACGTGAATATTTAATATAAGGTTTTATTATTATGTATATTCCTAGGAATCTGTATTTATTTATTTTTTTCTTTAAAGACGTCACTCCCTGTATAATCTACATATGCCTATACGAAAGTAATATATCATCAAATCCTCAAATTAACTTTTATGTATTATCAATTTTTTTAAATACGTCCAGAGTAATGTATAGCTGTAGAATTTACCCGCTGTGTTTTTATTATTTCATAATTTTCGTCATAATTTTTATTACGTAATTTGCGTTGCTATTTATTTACGTAGAGTACATAAAAATATATAAAAAAGTGATATTTTTGTTTTAATTTTAGATATTATAACATGGAACACATGAACACATTTCATAAAATTATATAACCTCTGAAACTATTGTTTGCATGATGCAATACCGAGTGCAATACCTACATAACTGATGTGTTTGATAATTAACTTCACTTAGTAGAAAAAGAAAGTATTATATAAATAACACAGACACACAAAACATTAGTTCGTTCCGCATATGACATCTATGTGACTCACTACTATGTATTTTGACCATCCAAACCTAATCTATCATGGGAAGTGCTCCATCACTCTTTAGATTTTGAGTGACCGGTGGATTAATTCCGTTGGCAACGTGACAGTGAAGCTATTTGTAAACAAATGAATCATTAATGCATTGATATAACTTTTGGAATGGGAGTCAGATTTATACGGAGGCTTTCTTCAAATTTCGTTCTGAAAACTTATTCTTTTTTTACCCTGCCGGTGGACAAGCTACTGTGACATCAAACAACGGTGCGCATTAGTCTCAGCGCATGCACAATTGGGAACTGGACTATGCATTGTTGTCAAATCTAATAATTTAAAGGAAATATTATTAAAAAGCGAGTTTTCACACCAACTGCCGTGAGGTACTGCTCTTTAGTGCGTTACGTTTGTTAAGTGGGTGTTCGCCAGGAGTCCTATCATCCCATACCGGGTGTTCCGAAATTAATGCAGCAAAACTGGATCACAGATTCTTGAGACAAATTTAGAGGACCAATATTTTTTATTTTTGCCAAGTGGCGGAGTTACAGCCCCCTGAAATCCTCTCCTAAGACCAACAACAACCTTGTTGTACGAAAATCAATAAATTTGGTACACAGGGGTTTTATGACATATGGAATATAATAGTGCTACTCTGGCGGTGAACCCCTTAAGATACTTTTTAGATACCCTTGTCTTTGTAGCTATTGAATTTAGAAGAAATGGCAAAATGTGATTGAATGCATATCGTGATTCATGATTTGTATGAAATTATATGTTAATCGTAGGTAGCTGGTGATGTATTCGATGACATTTTACTGTTTCTCTAGAAAACATTGCGTTTTACGAAAAAATATATCAAGAGACAAACAAGTTTCTAAATTCAATGGCTTTCCAGCAGACTAATAATAATTTTTATGGAATTGAAATATGCGACTAACTTTTTTTCCAAAGACAAGGGGGCCCACGAAAAAGCATTTTAAGGGGGTTTCCACCAAAAATCGTTGCACCATCAGATTCCACATGTCCTAAAACCCCTTTGTACCAAATTTAGTGATTCTCGTACAACAGGGTTCAGAAATATAAAAAAGGCTATTCTTAGAGGCGTATTTCAGAGGGTTGTAACTCTGGGGGTCATTTGGTAAAAATAAAAAATATGGGTCCTCTAAATTTGTCATAACAATCTATAAAAAAACTTAAAATCTAAAACACAAAATTACACTGTAATGTCACTATACACTAAAATAAATAAATTTGCACTACACAAGAACATTTTACGAACACTTTCCGACAAACCGATGAAGTCGAAAACTAAAATAGAAATGTAACAACGAAACAGTTACCACGTATTCAGTCATTCTTGTTTCGCAGGATTAATATGGCAGTTTGTTTTTAAAGCGTACACCATACCGTCATATCATACCAAGTATGAAGATAATTGGCAGTAGCTTTGGCATGTCAACAGAATAAGGGAGGCTAACCTTCGTTGCCTCCCATCGTAAGCGTTCCGAACAGGGTCAGATTCTGCTTTAATTCAAACTGTTCACGGTTTAAATTTCTTGTTATTTTATTAATATGTCTAGCACCTATTCGCTGCTGAAGTGGCTGCATAAGAAGAAAGATTGAAAACGTACCATATTTCTTTCCATCCGTGTCCCTAACTACTATACGTAGTGACAGTTACTATTTCGTTAATCTAAACTAGGTCAATTTCAAAAATCATTGACACGTAGATTCATAAATTTAGAGCGCACTAATTTAAACCAAAGTACAAACAAGTTTCTTTCGAATTGAAATGTGGAAGAACGTCATAGCCATTTATAACTTGTGTTTTAACAATTAATATCTGAAAGTTTCTTTTGAATACCTTTATAGTTGGATAGACAAGTTTGTATCTACAATAGTAACAAACTGTTTATAACCGTCAGATACATCTACATAATGAATTTAGCTTCGCTGTAGAACAAGAAACCACATTTAAATTAACTGTCCACTATTCGCGCAGATTTTCAAACAATTAGCGAGCAGTTTACTGACAGTTACTCCAATTTGTGAATCGTTTACAAACTAACAAGATTAGGACACGTTGCTAATATGTGTCGTAATGACGCATGTTAACATGTTCTGCAGAAATATTAATTACATCATTTTAAACTGCTGCGTACACAATAAAGATTTACAGAAACTCTTAGTGATCTGGTCTATCCCTAAAACTATGAGAATAACAGGGGCGTCCGGGGCTAAATTTCGTAAACCTTGAGAAATCGATAATATCGTTGAATAATGATAATGGGAGATGCGTTTATAATATATGGCAAGTTCAGATGGCCGCCAGAATCGGTGCTTTTATGTATTACTTAGCATATGCATCCAACGAATGAAAAATCTCGCTAACATCAATGTACAGGGTATAACACTGCAACGTATAAAAAATTAAAGGTTTTTTCTCGTTAAGAATATTTCGTTATATAAATATTTGAAGACATTCCAGCAAAAATGAGGTAGCTGCAATGTTAGTAATTTTTCAGGAGAAACAAAAACGTGTTCTAAAATTCAAATTGGATTTTTTTGCTTTGGTTTTTAATGTAAAATTAACATGTTGGGTAGAAGTACACTGACAAAGACAACAATATTTTAAAGACCTGCATTTTTTGAACAACTAAAAAAAGTTTTGTGGCTATGTACCTCGTTTTTGTCACCAAAATAATTTTTTTTATTAATGATAGTAATGAACATGAAGTTTACTTAACTAAACGCAAACTGATGTCCACTGAACATAACTACATGTGACATGATTGTTTCTATTCTATATTTTAAATATTTTGGAAGCTACCTCATTTTTGCAGCGGTTATTATTAGACATCGGAAACTTTGTGGCGACAATCAAGTAAATAAACAGTAGCAATCTACATATATTATGCTAGTAAGCGGCAATACGTATTGTAGTAGCAGAAAAGGCTAAATCTGTGGTCAAGCCATGTGCCGCTCTATGCTCACAATACACAATGCTACTAACTGCCATAAAAACACGTGCCATACACTTGAGCAAGCAAAGCGTCAAACTCACTCACATACGAACAAACGACAATGAGATGCATGGCCAACGTCCCTTAGCAAAAAACAGGGATGGTTCAACGGCACCCTAGGCTGACAGGGTAGGCATTAGTGTGCCGCTAGATATGTATCGAATAAATTGATCGATGCGAAGCTTCGAACCAGAGGCAGACATGTACAAATGTAAAAATATACATAGTAACTCACATGTCCTCTTCTTCATCCAATTGATCCAATTCAAAGAGAAAGTTCTAAATGTTATTAATTATACTATAACGAAGTCTCAATTGTTGTGTTATGATGTATCGAGTTAACACGTGTCAGCACGACACTTGCTAATCACGTGCCATAAGCTTTAATCAGACGCAGATGGTACTTATTTGTTGTGAAAAAATCAAAGAACAAAGTAGGAACGAAATCATGTTGATAAGACCTTTTCGTCTTATTTCTGGATGCGAGATCTCCCGTCTAGCAATGGCATATATTTTTAATGCCATATTTAATGAAGTCCTTGGTAATTCATTTGCTACAGAGTTACGTGAAATTATAAGTTTCATTAATTGAGTTTCAGAATTCAGAATAACGTTATACGGAGCATAGTGGACTATTACTGAAAGCATTGATAAAAAGTAGAAGTTCATTTTAATAAATACCTAACGGTAAGTTACTTTCAAACTATTAAGTTACTAAAATTGCCCTGTCAGTACGAGCCTGAACAATTTTTATATTTTTTCTTTTACTTTACGGTTTTCTAGTTAAATGAAATCTATTTACCTCTACCAGTTACAAAAAATAGTTTTAGCTGCACTAAAAACAAAAAAAATACCTTTATTCTCGTTATTTTTAATGGGTTTTTAATATACCACTCTTTTAATTTTTAATCGGTCCGACAGCTCAAACAATATTATTCTTTATCCAGTAGCTTTAAAATCCTCCCGCCTTGGTTTTTCAGTGACCTGGTTTACTTTTCTTCTTACTCTTTTTAACTCATTCCTTTTCAATTCGCCCAAGCACTTTGAGCAAGGGATATCATAGCAGGTATTGAGTTTATGCTTAAAAATTTCCTTTCCTTACTTATTTCATTTCATTACTTCAATTTTTGTTATTTGTTTAGATTTCCAACCAAATATATCCGATGATAATTTGAAGTGTTGAGAGGCTGAACATTACTTTTCAAAATCGTGATGTCTCTATATAACAAGCTACGCCTTTGTTTTTAATGGTGTCGGCATTAATGTTTTTTGATAAAATCATAAAAGGTTTTCTTTACAAAATCAGTTATAAAACTCCGTGACACAGGATATTTAAAGGAACAACGCGAAATGATGGAGATCAAGGAAGGAATTTTAGAAATTGTCGAAAACGACCCAACAACGAGCATGTTAGTAAATAAACAATTTATCTTCCAGCGTAACCTTCTCGTTGCTCCTTTAAATATCCTGTGTCGCGGAGTCTTATAACTAAATTTACAAACATCCACGGAGCCGGATGAGTTCGTAAAGAAAACCTTTCCGCGTACAAGCGACATGCTGCGTCTGCATTTTGTTGATACACCCTGTAAGTTAATACTATGTCCACTAATTCATTGTGTTCATAAACATGTGCCGTTTTTATTGCACAAAACACCCACAAATCAAAAATAATAACACGCACTATTGTACGAATTATTTAGCACTGTCAAATCGAAAAGCGTACTCAAAACCGTGCAACTACGAAAAAAGACATACCCAGTACCAGCATTAAACAAACAATTTATGTTTTTACAACGGAGTGGTCGAAAATGATAATAAATCAGGTTTGTATTATAGTTTTTAAATTTCAATATATTTAAATAATTGTTAATAATTGCTTTATTTGACCACTTTTATATAAACGATTTTTGGTAAATCGACTTTTTTTATAAGTTCTACCAGCTGTTAAAATAAATGACTCACCTTTGAGAACACCCTGCATATCCACAAATTGGTTTATTCAATGCAAGAAGATTCAATATAAAAAATTAGGTTCATATGCAAAGATACAATCTGATACTCAAAATCAATAACAGAAAATATTTAACAAATCAGTAATTAAAATTTAACTGTTCTAAAAATTGTAGATTATTATTCTAAATCCACTTATGAATTTATTCAGCGGTTTCTAGCAAGCAACAAAAATAAAAGTTAATAAGCGATTTTACTGGCGGAAAAGGAAAAAATTCAAGCTGTGCAACAATATTACAATAGACTCTTTTAGTGTGACGTTTAGGCAACCCGCAACAAATTGTCATAGGGTGAAGTTGTACAGACCGAATATGATCCTTGTGTTCTATTTACGTAGATACTATAGAAATTAATAACTTCAAATTAATTTATTTTCACCAGGATTTGGAAGTAGATACACTAATCTACTTTAAAATTGACAAAAAACGATATATGTAAATGAATATTCCTTTTAAATAAAATAAAAATTTAAGAATAGCCATGTCATTCCTAATGCAAACGCAAGTGTTTTTATTGTTTTCCTTGGTGTTGTGCCGAGTCAGTGTGTTAATCGAGTGTTTTTTCTTCAAGAGGTTTATTATAGATGTACAAGTAATCATAAACAAACTTTTCTTGAATTATATCCTGTTGCGAGGCTACCTCGCTTACATGAAATTATCTTTAATACGCTTGCTCAACAATATTGATATAATTTTAATTTATTAATTACTATAAAAGTCAATATTGTTATATAAATTTAAATATATAAATTTAATAACTCTTTTAATCTGTCACTTGGAGTTTGAAACTTCTTAAATATTTCTAATATTGTCAGAATATCACGATATTTAAGTTCATGACAAAAAAGACATTTTTTTGGCACTTATGTCCAAAGTAGATAAGGTCGAAAATCGATCTAGTAAAAATATTGAGAAATTCTTCGAGACAATGTGCACTATTATTTGGCGTATGTGATGTCACTACTAAAAAAGTCTAGTGTTAAAAATGGATATTGTGTAATTGGACTTGCAGATAAAAAGATGTACAGTCAAAGTCAGACATAACCTTTTGCAAGTGCTTTGTATGACGGTTTTTCCTGGTCTCGATGTTATACCCCAAACCACCTGGCATAACGTCGTTATACGGCCAGCAAAGCAGGTGTTCGGCAATGAGCTTATACGGCCACTTTATGGCGATGTTATGCGTAGTTAAAACATTTTGAAGTTCGATACTACGGTCTCCGCGCCATTATTCTATGGCTAGAAATTGGCCTCAATGATTTGGGATCGAGGGGGATTATCCCTCTTAATCCTGCCTCATCTCGTGTAGGCCTGGACAGCCTTCGTAGGTGGGCCCCATCCGTCGTCTACCCCGACCGCAAATGCGGCCGGTGTAGGCGCTTTGTGGTACCTCCTTTTGTCCTGGCTGGGCCCCGCCGGCTAGGGCCCTTTCTTCTGGCGCTCTTCTTGCTTCACCGGATCGTCTGTGTAAACCCCCGGGGGTGATGTCATGTTTATGTGTGGTAACGTTGGATAGAGTAGTGCGGCTATGCAGCCTGGGATGCGCTTTGCTAAGGTGACTACGGTCGCACGGAAATGGAAATCCTTATATACGGTTCCCCTTCTCTCTTTATCCCTCTTTTCGGTCCACCCTCTGGAAACTCATCCTGATTTCGCTGGGTTAGTCTTTATTTTACAGACCACTGGTTTTCAAACCTTCACGTTTCATCGTTTTCGGGAAGCATCTCTCGGACTTCAGTTTTTAGAAAGTCCATAATAAATCGGCTCCTCAATATTTTGCGCAGGATATTTCCTCCAAATACACTGCGATGAAGAAATTTCTAAATGTAGTTGCACTATGTGCACTATGAAATTTTTCACGAGCTCCACAAAATGTCTCTACCACTTTAAATTGTTTATCTAAGTTTGCAGCAATATCTTGGTAGGGCATATCTGGTTTCGTTGATACACACAAGTCAGAAATTAATTGACAAGATTCTTAAAAAATTTATGATTTTTAATCAGTGTTCACTTCTGAGTTCAATCTATAACTTTTTGTAAGTCCAAATGTTTTTCCTGTAAACCCATATTTTTTTAGTGTCACAAAAAAGTTTATCGTGGTACATGATATCGAACGAGATTTAACATGATCAATGTATGCATAAATAAAGCACATTTACTTCGATAGCATCGTGAATCATAGAGGTTATATTCGTAGTAGTTCTGTTATAATTAAATTGTTTGAATAACTTTCCAAATACTAGGGATCACCCTTCAGAGCAGTACCTGTTCTTTTTGGAACATATTTTACTGGGAACAGGCTCGGAACAGTTATTTATCAACTATTTAAACGTTTCTGTTGCGATTCGATTGAGATTGACCGATTGGTGGTTCAGTGCACACTTTTACAATTATAAACTGCTAATGAAACAGGGCAAATAGTTTTATAACCTTAACTTTATTACAATTTATTATGACTACAATAAAAAAAAACGGGAGTTATTGTATGTAATTTTGTTGTTTTATTTAGGATAAAAGTAGAGATAAATATCCAAAGATAAAACTAATATCGATACCAATAAAAATTTGTTGTACCTTATATCATAGCAGCATTATATACGTCAGAAGCATTCGAGACAAGAAGAAGCTGTTTATATTTCCTTGTTGCATCTTAAAAGAATTACGCAGCAGTTTAGAACAGTCTACACCTGTTCCTACAAAAACGCTGCTCCCGCTATTCCTATAAAATCCTTTGGCTGAGATTGATATTAGGGATACTGGCCTATAACTGGATATATTTAATTTTGTAATTTTCTTATACCACAACTTAATAACATTGTACCAAACCATTATTTAGCACAATTTAATATACACTGTTTCATGTTTGCCGAGAAGATTTGCCATCATACACTGGAGGTTGAATTTTTGGCGGATCCTTGGTCACCTGGAAATTAAGTCAAGGTCATTTCGTTTGACTTAATCTCAATTCAAGCCCTGCTGGTAACCTTATAGGGCTAAGCTATCCCCGAATTCAGGTTCAGCACCTCAAAAGCATACATACTTACAGGTTAACATCCGTGAAAGGCATTTAATTTACTTTGAACTTGAAGTGATCTTGACTTGACCGAAACATGAATGAATTCGGTTCCCCCTCAAAAAATAACTTATATACGCATTGGTTGTAATTCAAACAAGCCTTTTCTTTAATTAGATCTTGAAATGACCTTGAAGTGACTTGAAGGTGACCTTTAGGGTTACGCTATCTCCAGATTTAGATTCTGCGAGCCTAAAAACCTATACATTCACTGGTCAAAATTCAATACAAATCTTTTCTTCAGTTTGACCTTGAAACGACCTTTGTCTGACCTCCAGGTGACCTTAGATAGCTAAGCTCTCCGCGAATTCAGGTTCAGAGATCCCAAAAGCATTGTACCTACTGGCCAAAATTCATTACATGCCTCTGTTTTTGAATCCATCAACTTGAAACTTCAACTTACTCAGGCCTACAGCCAAAATCACATACTTCCCCCCGTCTTTATCTCTGAAACTATTCATAGGATCATTTTGGGCTCGTGACAACTTTTGATCATAAAGTCAAAAACTATAACTGACTGCAGTTTCAGCAAAATCGACTGGGGCCCATTTTCCATTGATTTTGTACGAGGTTCTTCTTCCGAACTGAAATTGAACGAGAAACTGACTATTGATATGACCGTCTAAAAGAGCGTTAGATCCACTACCTCCTTTAATATTTCGGCTTCAGTACCATTATGGCCAAATGTTTTTATTTTACGGTTCAAAAATTATTTTATTAATTTAATTTCTGTCTGTCCTGATATACAGGGATGGCCAAAAGTACGGAATAAAATTCATATCTTTTGAAAGAGTTAATTTTTTTTAAAACGCCGGAACACGTTAAGTGATTTTGATTTTATATAATAATTAATTTTTCTTCAACCCCCTAACCCCCAGCTACCCCTACTTTTTTTTCAATTGGAAATATAAGGCATGAGCGGGCTCGTTGAAAAGCTTATAGAAAACCGAATCCAGCCATACCAAATAAACAAGTTTTATTTTTTCAATAGCAAGGTTTTTAGGGTTGTATGAAACACCTACTTATCAAGTGAAATAAAATTTAATTATCTTCAGTGTTATCCTCCATGAATTTGCACATAATAAAATAAAGAGTTTGAAACTGTACCTATCGCTGCTAACGCAAAATAGATATATTTTTTATGTTGCGTTTTTTGGCACCTCTTACTTTCCAGGATTTCTGGTTAATTTTTCGCTTTAGTTGTAAATTGGAGTTCGAAATGTTACTATTGTGTCAAAATCAAGTTATTTACTGAATTGCAATGGTATTGTCGGAAAGGCAACGCATCGAAATCTTGATATTGCTTGGATGTGGAGACAAAATAAGAAGTCAGGCTAAAGTGCGCGATTTATTTAATGCGAAATATCCCGAAAACCAAATCTCGCTAGGGACAGTTAGTAAAATATTTCACAAATTTGAGGAACACAGTACAGTACAGACTTTGCTCAAAACTGGACGGGTACGTGCTTTGAATGAAGAAAAGAAATTAGACATTGCATTAGAACTTGTTGAAAATCCTAATACTTCAACTGTTTAATTGGCCCGCAATCACGATGCTTCTCGAACTGCAATTCGAATGTTTCTGAAAGAAGAGAAATACCACCCCTATAAGGTATGTCTTGTCCAAGAGCTTTTGGAAGACGATTATGATAGGCGATTGCAATTTTGTGAGGAAATGATGAGACAGTGTGACTACAATAATGGTTTTTAACGAGACGTACTTTTTTGGGATGAAGCTACGTTTTATTTAAATGGAGTGGTTAATAGGCACAACTATCGCTTTTGGTCCCAGGAAAATCCACACTGCGAATCGCATACGCAGCATCCACAAAAAGTTATTGTATGGGCAGGTATCATCAACAACAGAATCTTGGGCCCAATCTTTTTTTAAGAAAATCTTACTGCCGTACGCTACCTGGATTTCCTAACATTTGACTTGATACCTGCTCTAGCTGTGATTTTCCCTCATGAAATTGATCCAGGTATACCGAATGAAAGAATTTGGCTCCCCCACACTTTGGTATTGATGTTTGAAGATACTTAGATGAAATGTTTCCAAATCGCTGAATTGATAGACGGGGTACAGTTGAATGGCCGCCAAGATCCCCCGACTTAACACCCCTGGATTATTTTCTTTGGGGATATTTGAGAATTTAAAGAACAAGATTAGGGCGGAGATGCATAATTTACCAGCTGAAGTCATTTAGAATGCTGTGATCAGCTTTTACTATCGTCTTGGATAATGCCAAATAGTGAATAGAGGACATTTTCAGCATTTGCGACATTGTTTATTTTTGTAAATTATCTAGTTATTTCAATTTCTAAATGAAAAAAAAAACTTGTTATTGAAAAAATAAAACTTGTTTATTTGGTATGGCCGAATTCGGTTTTTATAAGCTTTTCAACGAGCCCCCTCATGCCTTTTGTTTCCATTTGATAAAACAAAGTAGGGGTAGCTGGGGGTTAGGGGGTTGAAGAAAAATTGATTATTATATAACCGAAAGATGGGAAAAAATCAAAATCAGTTAACGTGTTCCGGCGTTTTAAAATAAATGAACTCATTCAAAAGATGTGAATTTTATTCCGTACTTTTGGCCATCCCTATATGTATTTAATACATATATATCAGGACAGACATACATGTCTTTCATTAATTTTAAATAATTTTTTTTTACCTTGGTTCATTTTTTCCTAAAGATAAGCCTACGTCTCTATGAGAAATAAATCTATCAACTATTATTTTTTTAGCCGCTGATTAACTCATTATTTCCATTTTTTCAATGTCAGCTTTACCTTTACTTATATAACGTATAAAAGAAAGAAATAAGTTGCTAAGTGTAAATCAGGACATTCTAAATAAAAACAGCGGCACTAGGTGTCCTGATACTTTAGGAATATATACCAAATGTAGCTACTTTTCATGAGTAATTTCAGAATAAACTGAATGGACATTTTTTTCATTCCACCAGAGCTTCCCAAGTTTTGCAGGCCATAAAAAGTTCATCCGCTCAGCGAAGGTCGGGTGGATATTTTTTTGTGACTGGGCTATTCAATTTGATTAAGCGTGAAGAAAAAGATTATATTGAGCCCGTGTTTTTACGCGATAAGTTATTCCTCTTTCACGGCCCCCAAAGCGATATTAAAATGATTAATTGCGGTAGTGGAGGTGATCCCTCCCATTTAGCGGCACCATTAATTTAGGAACGCACCTGAAAGGGTCCTCAAAATTATTAGGGAATACCTAATGCTGTAGTAGTTGTTTAGAAGCTAACTTGTACCTTTATAGACGTAAAACAAACCGTAAAGTTTCAAATTTTGTCGATTTATTTAATCAAGTAATTAAATTAAGGGCATGGGCTATATGAATGCTTAAAAGGTCATATTTCGGAGAGGAGAGAAATATTAGATATTGTGGTGCAGAGCCAGTGGCGGCGACTGGTGAAAACTTATTATGAGATACGCACCGATTTTTAAGTGATAATTTTTAAGGATTCCTGACGAAATTTGGGAAATAAACAAGTAAAATTTGGCTTTGAATAGTGTTAAACATGCAGGGTGTAATTTTAAGTGGGGATTAGATTTTTGGGGGTAATAGAACGTATTCCTCGAATACAAATCTGAAATTATTAAAAAAGTAATAATAGAGTTATTTTTCATTTTTAAATAAAAGCACTTGTGTATTCCACCACTGAACAGCTTCCAGACCGGTGTTGTATCAGTGTCGCCGCCAGTTATCATCTTTGTATACCAATTGTATGAATCTATGGTCAAAATCTGTGGGCATGTCTAGTATTACTACCAAAAGTGCATAAATATAAAATGGGTGCAGTACTATCAAAAAAAATTAAAACTTCTTATGACCATCCTAGGTACTAATGACTTTCCATTTGTGATATCATTATTATCATTATCTGTTTGTTACTCAAAAATATATTACATATAAGTTAAAAATGTAAGGAAGACTTTGATTTTGACATAAACAAATGAAAATTGTTTATGAAACTACAACATTTTTAGAGAACAAGATGAAACCTAGTCGCGTGTGTGCATCGTATTTTGTTTACCTATCATTTTTATGCCACCACCACTATAGTAGCTCGACTTCAATTATCATGTGCGGATTGTTTCAGATTACAATTAATACAATTTATTTATAGTTAAACTGTTTTAACTCGCCTCAGGGTTTCAGTTTGATTTACCTATTTTATTTTATTTTTATGTATTTTGTTTTGTTTTATTTTTGTTTTGTTTTGCTTTACTTTATTTGTTTTGTTTATTTTTTTAATTTTATTTTCTTTAGTTTGTTTTTATTTTATTTTGTGTTACTTTATTTTTTTCAGAAGACGATTTTTTGATCGTTGTTGTTGCAGTGGAACGGTCTCTGCTTCTTTCTTCGTCGGCGAAACCCCTCTGGACGGCTACTGTGTAATGGTTAATTTTGGGTTTTTTAAAATAAAACGCAGAATTTTTGTTGCTTGTAACGTGTGAGCTGGTTGTTTGCGACGTGGAATTTTTCGTTGTAATATTAAATCATAGACAGTGATTTGACTTGAATCGAGTGTTGATAATGATCGGAACGCGGCCAGCTAAGTTGCATTAAATCTAGTGATTTCTATCAAAATATCTATATTTATTGGTAAATTCTATTTCATTTAGCCTAATAGAGAAAAAATCCATATCAAAATAAGTTTTCTAATAATAAATTTAGAAAAGAACCTTCACTGGATAAATTTCATGAGCTAGACAATTCAGACAAGTTTATAAATTCTTTAAAAAATATTGGCGCCTGTTGACAAATATTAACATTGATTAAGATTTTGCATAAAGAAATCCTAAGATTAAGGGTTAAAGGCGATAGACTACTTACCAAGTTAATTTTTTTTTCATTGCTCTCAGTGGAGAAAGCTCCCCGACATCTACGAACCCACAAATAAAACAGTTTAACGCGTCGCTGATAGAAAAGAAACTTACGGATTGTTCAAACTAAACCTGACACCAGCTCCTCCACCAAAAAGGCGAACGCGGAGACCAACTCGTGGACCAAAAGCAGATCACGAGCGTTAACATGTCAGCCATATCGCTGATCTCTCCACTAGCACATGTCACCACGCCATCTGGACCCGGAAGTGACATAATAATAAGTATGTTTTTGGGATGCGTTTTTTGCCCTTTTTCTGTTTTTGCAACAAAATACAGGATGTTCCATATAAAAAACGCACAAAAAAACTAAAAATCGAAAGTATCTCAAAAAAGTACCTGTGGAATGTTCAAACCGTTTTAAGATATTTTCAAAGGGAAATGAGAAAACCAATTTTGATAATCGAGTTATCGATAAACCTAAAAACTTTTCGTTTTATTCTAAAAAAAGAATCGGGCAATCAGTGACTATTTGCAGCATTTTGGGGCGCAGCCGGAGGATAATAATCACTCAAGTGGTGGGAGTAAACATCTCGAGATATCTCGAGTGATCTCAATAATCGAGTACCACTCGATTTTTCACTCGAGATCTGCCATCACTAATACAGACTGTTTCAATCTGTCACTTGCGTGTACTATACGTTATATGGTCCGAGGTTGATGTTCACACTCAACGAAGGCAATGTTTTTTTAGAAGGCGTTCACTGCGCAACTATTCTGTTTATTTCTGCGTATTTAACAAACAAATATAATACATTTTCAATATAGAATTATACCTAAATTATAAAATTTATATAAAATAATTTTAAATTGCACAACCAAACGGAAATTTTAGGTGAAGTGGTGCGTCACTTGCGTCACCTGACGAGCCGCCAATGCCATCTAACACAAGCAGCTCTTGACTTGCCAATGTAAGTTTAGCTTTTTCGAGAAACTGATCAAACAACCTGATAAACAAATCACTCCATATCCATTCCGATGGATGAGATACAAACGTTCATTGATGCTCGCTTTAATTTTTTTCTTGGAAAAATAATCATAGGTACATCACCATATCATTTAAAAATAAACAACCATAACCAAAAAACCTCCCTTTACGGATGTAAGTGCCCCCTACCTGTCGCTTACCCTTCATCTAGTTCAGGACATTTACATTGAACTAAATGACTTTGTTTCATCTGAACTAAACAACTCTGTTTCATCTGATTAGCAAAGTTTGAAAACGTTTGAAATACAATATCGAATGTATTTTAAGTTATTAGCGGAGATTCTTATCTACGACAGCACTGAAATGTCGATATTATCGACACAGTCAAATAGTAGTTGGAGTATGTAACTTCAAACACACGACATATTGTTCGGTTTATTTGTTCCACATTCTCTACTTTATCTGAAGACTGTAAGTGATTTATTTACTTTTATAAATTATAAATCTATTTTACGTTTTAATAGTTATTTTTGTATCTAGTGCGCGAAATGCTACTTTGGTGATCGAGAATTGAATTTTTTAACGAGGCGAAGCCGAGTTAAAAAATTATTCGAGACCACCAAAGTAGTTCGCGCACGAGATGCAAACAATATTTTTTCTACAAACGTCAAAATCTATCTCTTAAAAATATGATAAATAAGTAAAATGCCTAATTTATTATAGAAAATAGTGTTGAGCTGGCTTAAAATGTCTCCTAATCAAATTTTTTTCACTGTTACTATGGAAACAAAGTGGCTGTTGTTGACAACAATAATTATTATTTTAAAGTGACGTTTGTGCTCGCGTCTTCAATTTTTAAGTGCCAGATATTATTTAAAATAATGAAAATTGCTAGTGACGATGAACTAAGTAGTACCCCACCTAATTTGGCAGATGCAGCCAATTTGGTAACTTCAAATCTTTTACCGGAAAAATCGAAGCGCCAATATGAAAATGCATATCGGCAATTTCAAGAAAAGCATCCGAAAATGTGCTGTTAGCATATTTTGCAGAAAGATCCAAGAAGGTGAAGCCTTCCACATTATGGGCAGTATATTCTATGCTAAAATCAACACTTAATGCTAAAAAAAACGTAGATACAAAAAAATTTACCAAGTTGGTTCCATATTTGAAAAAATTGTCAGTTGGACACAACCCTAAGAAATCCAAGATATTAACTCGAGAAGAAGTAAATCAGTTCATAAGAGAGGCAGATGATGAAATATATTTGATGTCTAAAGTATATTTTTAATCATTGTTTTATATGTATTTTAAATTACTAAATATCGATATCCTTTTAGGTCGTTTTAATATTGGGTATTTCTGGTACTTGCCGCCGTGAAGAACTCACTAAAATGAGTGTCAATGACATAGAAGATAAAGGTTCCATCTTGATTGTGAAAGTACTGGATACAAAAACGAACATAGAACGAATTTTTACGGTTTCGAATCTAGATATTTACCGAAAATACGTGGCTCTTCGTCCAAGTTATGCTAGCAGTCGCCGATTGTTTTCAAAATAGTATCAAAATAAGAGATGCATTAACCAAGTTGTTGGAATAAATTCTATTGGAGGGATGCCCAGCTTAATAGCAAAATACTTAAAATTACCAAATTCTGATGCTTACACAGGTCACTATTTTCGGAGAACCTCGTCCACACTTCTTGCTAATGCTGGGGGTGATATATGTAGTTTGAAGAGACACGGGGGATGGAAATCTTCCACCGTGGCCGAAGGATACGTGGAAGATTCTATCAATAATAAGATTCAAATATCAAATAAAATTTTAGATTGTGAAATTTCAGGATCACATGGTATCACCTCTACCTCAAAAATTAGTAGTTTTTCAACCCCCAAAACCCCAATATCCCGAGCTGAACCTGAATTATCTGGTTTAAGAATAAATATTGGTTCGTGTGCTAGTTGTACGATTAATGTTAATATTGTAAATAATAACTAAAGTTATTGTAAAATTCTATCATTATTTTAAAAGTATTTAATTGTTATTCATTTAAAATTAAATAATAATTTGGAGTTTTGCTTCATTTTTTCAAAGATTGAAATACAAAACTCTTATTAATTTACATGCAGTGTGCGAAATACTTCGCACCCTAGTGCGCGAAATATCTCGCACACGGTGTCATGGTAACGTAAGAATCCGAAAAAAAGTCACTTCGCATATTGTCAATGCGCAAACCTTGTCATTTTTTGACGTTTGTAGAAAAAAGCACTTAAAACTAAATTTTAAATACCTAACTAAAAAATATTTTCTTGTCCTGCCATGTACATACAACAAATTGCCGTGACTGTATTTTATAAGGGAGAACTCAGTGGTCTACAGTGCGAAAATCTAATTTGTAGAAGTGAACTGTGTTTTTAGTTCCTTTAATTACAAAAGTTCTGGATAGTCGACCGAGGCGACGAAAGAGAATTTTGCCTCAAGAAGCTTCTATCTAAAGTTGTTATGTAGTAGCAAAAAGTACTACAAAGTAATTACTAGAGATTGGACGATTTTGCTACATTTCAGGGCGGCCTTTTGGTAAATTAAGAGTTGTTCTATCAGTCTTCAATTCTTTTAAGTACACCTATTAGCTGAACACAAAATGTCAATAAATGATTGTGAAGTGAATTAGGATTTAGACGCCGAAGAAAAAACAAGAGGTAATGGAAAACGCAGACTTGAAATTTATTGTTAGTTTCCCACATCCTGAAGCTTCCACTCAAACCACGATTTTCGACAGCCGTTTTATTTATCGTGAAGGTGAAGAGTAGTAAGATTAGTACGATCTGGTACAATATAAACTTGCGTTAAATGGTTTATTAAATTTATACAGGGTGTTTCTAAAATAGGGTTCCAAACTTCTGCTGCGTTTATAAAAAAATAAGCATTATAATAAGCCAAAAAGTTCTTATTAACATGTGCCCTAAAACGCACCCTTAGAAAGTTATATGCTCTTAAAAGGGCTCAAACAAAACTGGTTTTTGTTTCAAATAAATTGCAGTTATGAAGGATCCGATCATTTAATAAATAATTTAGGACATAAACTAAGACTATTTAAATTTAGAGTTACACTTACTAATTAAAGAACTAATTACTACTGCAGACAATAGCTAAATGTGAAATAGAAAATAATGGGATTAAAATTAGTAATAATAAGTTAAATTACAAGAACTGCTCGAAGTGACCACATTGCATTTCGATGCATAATCTAGCTCGACGCTTCAATGATTTGCGAACTCTGGGAAATTCTAGGTGTTTGCCCTATTTCGTGCACGCTGTTTCAATTTCCTCCCGTAGTTGCTGAATGGTCTCAATTGGAATTTTATAAACCTTTGCCTTAAGTTGACCCCACAAAAAATAGTCCGGGGGGTTAAGGTCAGGGGAACGTGGAGGCCAGGGAACAGGACCTCCTCGGTCTATCCATTTTTCTCCATACAACTCATTTAAGTGTTGTCTTACATTATGTAGGTAATGAGGTGGCGCCCCGTCCTGCATAAACCATATGCTTTGATGTTCAATTAAAGGGACATCTTCCAAAAGTCCTGGCAAGTCGTTAACTAAAAAATTGTAATAATCCTCACCTTTTAATCGATTAGGCAAAACAAACGGTCCGATTAGCCGATCGCCTAAAATGCCTGCCCAAACGTTGACGGAAAACCGAATCTGATGTCTACTGTGTGGGTTTTCATCAGCCCATTCATGAGCGTTATGAAAATTGACATAGCCATCTTTACTGAAGCTTGCCTCATCCGTAAACAAAATAAGAGATGCAAAATTCGGAATCCGCCTCGATTTTCGCAAAAACAATTGGCAGAACTGCCGACGTGGTTTGTAGTCATTCGGATTTAAAGCTTGAACACGCTGGATATGAAAAGGATGAAGTAGTTGTTCGCAAAGAATTCGACAAACTACGGAAAAACTTATGTTATGCATACGTGCGACACTTCTTACACTAACCCTTGGATTGGCCTGCACAGCTCTCAATACATTTTCTTCCATCACCGGTGTTCTTACAAATCTGTCTCTGCCACGATCATTTACTCTTGGTTGGAACGAACCATTTTCTCTTAAACGTTTATGGATCCTCTGAAATACCTCGAGAAGGAAGTCTTCTATTCGGGTATCCTGCCGCATACCTCGCTTCTGATGCATTTCCAGCCGCACGGCCGTACATAAAATGCATATCTGCCATTTCCGTGTTTGAATATGACTCCATTTTATGAGTTGCAATAATTTTGTATACTTAAATTTTCCACTCACCACTTTTACTAATTAAACACTGCAAAGCTCAATTGACAGTTTATCAATAACTTAAATTGTTAAGCGTTGCGGCAACGTCAGTCTTTTATTTGCCATGTTAAACAGATTTTTGTAATTTTTGGCCTAATAACTTAAAGAGCAGAGTAATCTTCAAACTTAATTTACTCGAAAACCATTGGAAATATCGATTTGGACAAAGATAATATTTTTTACGTAAAATTGTTAAGACTTTATAAATCTGTAGAGAAAATTATAAAAAAATTGAAATAAAAAAAATTACGGGCCAAAAGCCCCCTTCACCAACGTAAATGGGACGCATATGATTTGCTTGTCGAAAAACGGAGTAGCCCGTGTTATTTAACGTAAAAAGTTATGTAAGACCCATAATTTTTTTTCTATTTATTTGCGACCTTTTTGTCAATAACAGAAAAAAAAACAGTTTTGTTTGAGGCCTTTTAAGGGCATATAACTTCCTAAGGGTGCGTTTTAGTTCACATGTTAATAGGAACTTTTTGGCTTGTTTTAATGAGTTATAAACGCAGCAGAAGTTTGGAACGCTATTTTAGAAACATCCTGTATACAGGTTGCTACGATATCGCGTAAAAAGACATTTAAAAGTGTAAAAGTTTATACAGGGTGGTCCAGATTTAACAAACACTATGTTTTGATAACACGAGGAATTAAAAGCGAAACATACTGAGTGTTTCTTCATGTTTTTACAACAATTAATAATAAAACAATTGAAATACCACGTAATAACGATTTAAAGTAATTGTTCGAAGAATCCACCGTTGACACTCATACAATTTACACAACGTTTTCTGAGAGCTCTTCGAGTTTGAAACAACTTGTTGTGATTGCGTCTGACTTCGTTGGCAGCGATTTGTATTCTTTGCCACAACTTTTCATACGAACCAATAGATTTTTTGTAAACGATATCTTTCATTCGGGACGAAAAAAAAATCAAGGGAATTGAAGTCCGGATTTCTGGGTGGCCAAGCAAGAATGCTTTCACGGCTTGAAGAAGTTCTACTTTATTTAAGATGAGACTTGTGGTTCATGCACAACGGAGGTCCACCGTATTTTTCTCGGCCAATGCGTGCATATTTAGATGCAGTTTTTTCAAATCGCTGAATTGGTCATGTAATTGGTCATTTTTGCTTCGTTCGTTAAATCTGTTTTTCTCGAAAACGGATCAAGATACCGAGATGAAACAAGAGTTCATAATTAATGGAAGAATGATTGCTTTTTCAGGTTTTGAATCAAGCTTCATGTCAGACATACAGGGTAAAAAGTTATTAACCAAATTTTCTGTAAAATTGAGCGCAAGTGGCGCCCTCTATGAGCAACGTTGAAATTGCAACTCGCATCTTGTTCGTGGCTTAAAAAAATAAAGTTTCACAAATGTTCAAGTTCCTAACCTACATATTTTCAGGATAATCGCAAAAAAACGATTTTATTTTAACTTTCAACGCCCTGTATTTCCGAAACTATCAACTTTCGGATAAGGCATGTTTGCGCCAATGGTCACCATTTTACGTGTAGTATCCTCAGCTTTCGACTTTCCCATTGTTAATGAGTCACCCTGTATATGTATGTATTTCTGGATCACATTAATAGAATATAATATCCAGACACCAGTTTCATCGTAGTTGGAAGAAAGCAGTACTCTTTTCTCCTTTGATGTCTTTGAAAATTTACAGAAAGCTCAGACACACGGTTCGGTGTCTGCATGCTGAGTCCATGGAGTTATTATAATATTAGAGACGGTCTTTCATTTGTTTGTAAGCAATGATATAGATTTGAATTCAGAGTATCATAGATGTAGGTTTACGGTTTCATAAAACTATTAGCCTAGTCTTCTCCACCTGAAATTATTTTAAGAAAGACACTTTTTCTAGAGAGAAATTAACTCAAAATCAGTTTTTTACTAATCATTTTTATCAAAGATTTGCATAAAGTTCATAATTTCAAATATATTTTGTTTGCTTTAAAAAGGCAAATAAAATTACAACCGTTTCTGTTGATGAAACGAAAATGTTTACATAACATGTTCCCCTCATTTATCCCCTTTCCCATATTTGATTGATTGTAATTGTAGGTAACACACGTACCGTAAGCAGTTTATACGATTGGGTGTCTCTAATGGTAATCATTCTACGGTCAAGACACTAGTCCATCGGGGATCAAAACATTCGTACCAAAAACTAGGGTATACTGACAAAATAGGCTGCCTCTTAAGAAAAAGTATCTCGCCATTATTCTGTGGCTAGAAATTGGCCTCAATGATTTGGGATCGAGGGGGATTATTCCTCTTTATCCTGCCTCATCTCGTGTAGGCCTGGACAGCCTTCGTAGGTGGGCCCCATCCGTCGTCTACCCCGACCACAAATGCGGCCGGTGTAGGCACTTTGTGGGACCTCCTTTTGTCCTGGCTGGGCCCCGCCGGCTAGGGCCCTTTCTTCTGGCGCTCTTCTTGTTTCGCCGGCTCGTCTGTGTAAACCCCTGGGGGTTGTGTCATGTTTATGTGTGATATGGTTGGGTAGGGTAGTGCGGCTATGCAGCCTGGGATGCGCTTTGCTAAGGTGGCCCTTAGGCTAGCCGGGAGGGAAGGGGTAAGGAGGGTATGGGGTGTGTGTATGTGTGTGTGTGTGTCGTTGTCTTCGTTTCTTGATCCTGGCGGTTTCTGAAACAGAAAAGGTTAGCGGGCAGGGGGGGGGTTCTGGGGTGGTCACCCAGGGTCAAAAAGTTGGTGTCTAGGTCTTTTGTGTTTGTCGGTCACGTCGGGTACGTAGTCAACGGCTTGCCTGAGGAGGGGATTGTCATGTCTAGAGGCTACGTCAAACCGTTTTTCCGCGTTTTGTCTTATTGTAGCGTTTGTATATTGTAAGTCTCGTAATATCAGTCAGTGTTTCTTACGTACCAGGGCGCGGGGCGTGCGGAGGACTATGTTTTCTACAGCCTGTAGTGGCTTCAAGTGGCTTTTTGCCGCATGACCCCACGCCGTGGAGGCGTAGGTTAGCTGCGGTTGAAGTACCACCTTGATAAGCGTTCGCTTATTCCTTAAACTGAGGGTGTTTCCACCTTTGAGTAAGGGACAGAGCCTAGCCCTGGTGGTCTTCGCTCGCGCCACCGTCTCCACGATGTGCGGTTTCCACGTGACACGCTGGTCCATCGTCACGCCCAGGTATCGTGTTTGTCGTTCCCAGGAGATGGGCTCCTGGGATAGTGTCAGTCGGTCGAGGTTTTGTGGGATTTTTCGTTTGGTAAAAAGGATAGCCGAACTTTTGTCGGGATTAATTTTAACTTTCCACCTGTTGCACTAGGTTTCAAGTTGGTCTAGGGAGTTTTGGAGGAGGGAGGCGGAATATCTAGGATTAACGGATTGGGAAGTGATGGTCAGGCCGTCGGCGTATAGGTATATGTTGGTATTGGGGGGATGTTGGATGTCGGAGTTGTAAATGGTGTATAGATGTGGAGAGAGGATGGTGCCCTGGGGGACACCGGCCTCTATGGGACGGGTTGTGGAAAGGGAGTCTTGGATTTGTATGCGGAATTTTCGGTAGTGTAGGAAGGATTTTATGAGTTTGGTAAAGGATATGGGATATTGGTTAGTGAACATTTTTATCAGTAGGCCTTCATGCCAAACCGTATCGAAGACCGTTGCGACGTCCAGGAAGACAGCACCAGTGTACTGTCCCCTGTTGAAGGCCGCCGTGATGTGCTCGGTAAGGCGAAGAAGAAAAAGTATCATTACTACTGTCTATAACACTTCACCGAAGATAGGAGGAGCCCTTCCTAAGACGGACCGAAGAACGAAACATTCAGGGTGTCGGTATAGACAACATCTCGTTTACAAGCAACAAAGTATACCGTGGATAAATTGGGAGACACGTTAGCACAAGGTTAAAGGGTAATAACAATATGAAGAAAAATCAGCAGTTGCCGAGCACAGGTCAGATAGAATACGCCTAATCGATTTAAGTCATATTAGAATTTTAGCAAGAGAAAATTCAGGAAAAAAATAAGATAATTTCTACCGAAGTGAAAGTTTTAAACTTCTATAATTCGGAAATGACGTTAAAATCAAGGACTGGACCTTCATGGACCAGTGACTTCTATTCAAATATAAATAAGTGTCACAAAACTCTAATTCAGTCAAGAAATCTGTAATGAAATCTACGGACATTGAGAAAAATACGCATAACCCTAAGAAAATATGCATATATTTTTCTGCTGGTGATTGTACAATTTTAGTACTTACTTTTACTTGTATAAGCACTTGGTTTCTTCAAGTTTTTCCTATATTAAATTATTTTATTAATCATCATGTCGTGATTCATTTTATAATATAAACGAAATAATACTTTGTGGTTTCAAAAACCTTTAATCTCGTATTCTGAAGAGTCTAACTCTTCGAAACAAGGTGTTGAAGTTAAAATAAAAGCAGATACACAATTATTCGAACGTGTCTGAAACCATTTGATTTGGATTGATGGAGCTTAGGTTAATGATAATAATTCATTAACGGTAAAGACTTACTTAATTTGTATACAATTGTCAACCAGAGGCTAAGATATTGGGGGAGAATCTAAACGGATTAAAATGGTCTACTCATAAAAAAATGTTTAGAAATTTTTTTCCGAAATATAGTTTTAAATACAATTGGTACAGGTATACAATTGTTCTAAATATTTCAAAGTATTGTTGCATATCTCTCAAAATAAATTAAATTTCTCCTCGAATAATTCTATCGTCCTTGCTCTGAATACATGGTATTTAAAATTGTATTTCGAACAACTTATACTTTATTTTTCAGGTATTAGGCTAATTCAGATAAATTCAAAAGTTTTCTAAAAATTCTATGGAATGAAGTTCAACTATGATCTTCGACACAAAAATCTAGGTATGCAAAAGATAATGTTTGGGTTAACTAAAGTGGACTGTATTATATGTAGGATTTAACTTTATTTTTTGGCAGTGAATGAAACGCACATCTTACTACTTGAGCTGCTTTAATAACACTGACTCTTTCTACTAATGATGTCAGTATTGTAATTATTCGTTACTTTTTATCCGTTACTTGAATAAGTAACGAATACTGAGTAATCGATGAGGAAAGTATTCGATACTTTTTAAGTAGAGATTTGGACTTGGTTCGAATTATATCAGATTTGGCTCATAGATACAATATTTTGCATCGGGTCTCGGAATATTTATCATGTACTCGTTCGACGAGTATCGCAAGGAAAAAGTACAGCTGTAAAATATATTTCATCAATAATTAATCAATGTAATTATTTAATTCGTAGTTTGCTGCAGTATAGTAGATACCTATGCACCTGAAGAACGCAAATAATATATAAACATACAAAACTTAAATTATTTATATATTTATTAACATTTAAATAAATAATTATTTTCTAAATAATAATTTTAAACACAAAAAAATATATATATTCTAGTCTTGTCTTAAAAAAATTAGTCTTATAAAAATAGAAATACCCAACGAAAAAATAAATATCCAAATTAACAAATAACGTAATTTATTAATTCAAAACTATTTACTGTTTTGTGCGAATGCCTACTACTACAAAGTTTTATGAATAAACAAAAAATCGTTGCAGTTTAGAAAAATGATTTTGTTTACATACTTGGATTTTAATGATCTATTATTGGGCCGTTCTGTTATTATTTGACCTGCCTTAGAGAATATACGTTCACTTGGAACAGATGTAGCCACGATGGATAAAAGTTTATTTGCTAATATTGACAATGTAGGGTATTTCGAGTTGACTTTTGTGGGAAGTCGGCGTAGAAAAAAAGCCGCATATCGTGCCGGACGGACTATACATGTAACTGTACTCAGTAACGAATACAAAGTAACGAGTACTCAAGATAAAAGTAACGAATACTCTGAGTACTAAAAAGTAACTGTATTTGACATCACTACTTTCTACTTCGCGTTCGACACACGATCGCAGGCCGCGCATGCTTATTGGACCAGACAGATAACTAACCTCACAGACAAGATTCCTAACTGTTGATAACATATCTGATATTAAAATATTTAAATAATAGTAATTAGGCTTAGTGCGGCGCGGAGTTTAACAGGACCGTAGTCAGATTACGAATGAAAATATGTTTACACCAAATATGTCGCAACATAGAGGATAAAGTATCTATATAAATGTAAATGACACCACTTACCCGATAAACCTTAGTGTTGATAGAAGGCTTCCGTGGCATATTGGAACGAGTTAAAACATATTACTACGTGCTTTTCTTAGTTTTCTTTAGAGAAATATTTAATTATTATCTTGTGTAGGGAAAATGACCGTTCAACGTCTACTGCTGACAACGGACGGTATAAGACATTATTGAGGCATGAACTATATATTAACATATTTGCTGGTAAACTCTTGATATGTACCAGATAAAACTTTACATATGTTTTCCAAAATGGTGTATCCTGAATTTTTTTCCAACACTGCATTTTTTTATCGTACTACTGAATGAATGGTCGTCTATTATTCGCATCGTATTTATTTTTTTGTACATCATCCATTATATCAAATTGTTCATTTAGGGATAGTCCATGTGATTCCAATTTACGGAATTACGGAACTTGGGGTTCTCTAATTTGTTTAATGGAATATTGCTTCAGCGCTGGACGAGGCATGGCTCTTCAAATATCTTGTCACTTTAGTTTTGTAACAAGAATTTATAATGCGTTCAGACACAGTGCAAAACAGGTAATTTTCTTTAATACGTATGTGTCTCTTACCTTCGGGATCACTGTCAAACCACATTTGAAATAAGTCCCGTCTATTTCTTTTCTCTTTTGGCATTTTACTTCATTTTTCCCCCCAACTAATAGTTGTTAATGTAAATTATGTTACTATTTATAAATAGTTATTTAAATACACACAGTGAATACAATTTACAGCAGGCGTAAAAAAAGAAAGGTATCGACGCAACACCAACTACTACAAGGTTCCGTAAATAACTGAACAGTTCAAAACGCGAGTCAACTGTGAAGGCCACCGATCCCCGTAGATTCTGCATGTGTACTAAGCCTATTTAAATATATAGACTTATCATTTATCATTTTTTATTTCAGATATTTATTAATTACTGTCTTCGAGATGTTATTGGTATAATTCAATGCTTGATGGGCATGCAGTCTATCGAATAATTATTTCCTGCAGTATCATCAGTTAAGAATTTTGTATGAGGTTAGATATCTTTTTCATACATAGATTTTTAGTGTTGATATTGTTTGATTTCGTTTGATAGGATTTATAGAAAAAATAATGAAATTATTTGAATTGTTTTATACCTGTAAAAAAAATTAAAAATGTGGGAGTACAGACATAACTTTATAATTTTTTTATGTTTTAGTGTCACTGTACTTCAAACAATAAATGATATACCTTTTTCAAACTACAAAACCTTGTTAACTCAAAAATGAGCGATTTTGGACCTAGATCCTTAACACCTTCTTCGATCTAAAATCATGACAAGTAATCTCCTAAAATTATGACGTGATTTTAGAGAACACTCTGTACCGGAATGGCCCAAAGATAATATGTTCCACCGTTCCAGTGTTAAAATTTCAAGCTCTAACCTCCACCACGTTTGCGATCGATAAGGCAAGAATTTATTACCCGTTGCCGATTGGGTTCTTGTCTAAAATTAATGTGGTGCTTCCGCTGCCATTAAAATGTGATAAAACAATGAATACTTCCAATCTGTAATTTTGTAGAACGGCTTTTGAAAACATCCATGGAATTCTGCCATTGTTTACAATAAGGTTAGGGGGTCTTGTTCTGTTCTGCGGTTCGTGAATCTTTACAGAAACAGATAAAAGATAAATGAGATACTGAGAGTATTCATATATCACATATTTCATAACAAATGTCACTAGCGTTTCCGATTTTACAGAAAAAATGTCGGTGTTTCAAATAACACTAAATTACTGATTTTTTTTTTCAAGTTAAGAAAAAAATTTGAAGAATTTGAGATTGATTAAGCTGCTGACATGTTCTCAAAACCTTAAAAATGGGTAAATTATTAGACCTAAATTTTTTAGTTTAGTCGAGGATAGCAATACGTCATCGTCTAACTTTAGCTTAAAATTAGATAAAATTAGTGCAGAATGTTTGTTGTTACCAAATAACATTTAATACGATTTGCGCGAATTTACTTTTAGATTATGAGCGACTGAATACTCATAAATAGCTTTTAGGTCAATATTAATGTTGTTAGCAGCTTTCTGCGCATTATTGTCATTAAAAGAGTAATATAGTTGTGTATCATCAGCATAACCTATAATACAAAATTTAATGTTAGAAAATAAATAATGGGTATAAATATAAATATATAACAAGGGCCCCAAAATACTCCCTTGTGGACCACCAGAGCTTATATAGTGGAAAATTCATTATCTATGCATTTACAGATTTCTTAGAAAAAAATATGAACTGAACAAGCCAATAACAATATCACTACAGCCCAAATACTTGATTTTAGCTAACATTAAGTCATGATTGAAGGTGTCAAAGACTTTTGTGAAATCCAGTAGAACCAAAACAGCCATATGTTTATTACCAAGAGAACGAAAAGTCGGTTACCTTCAAAAGTGCAGTGGTCGTATTATGAGATTTTCTAAATCCTGTTTGACAACCAGGCAGCACATCATTTTGATTCAAAAACTCAGTTAATTGTACTTGAATGACCTTCTCTAAGATTTTAGGTAATGTAGGAAGAATGCTTATAGGTCGTAAATTGTTGAAACTGGAAGGGAGACTGCATTTTGGATTAGGTTGTATCAATGCAGTTTTCCAAGAAGAAGGAAAATATCCTTACTCTAAATAGTCATTAATTATGTAAGTAGCATATGGTAATACAAATGGCATGTAATACTGGATCATAACTAATGAAATGCCACCATCTCCAAAAGCATAGATTTAACATTATTTGATATACGCATTATTTCCTCTGTTGTTACAAGCCTAAAATTAAAAAGTTTATTAGCAGAATGCATAATATGAGAATTACAATAGTTTATCTTATCAGTGCAGTCATAACTGTTACTATTAATAAATTTTATAATTATAAATTATTATACAGGGTGGGCCACCAGTAACGCCTCGGTCGCTAGTGACCAAACGGCAAATGTTACAGAAACCTGTTTCGGTGGGTATGTGTAGGTTGATTACGGCAACATTTTAAAAATATTTTGAAATATACAGGGTGTCCAGGAAAAGCGTACCATATCAAAGTTATGTTTTTTTAAATGGAACACCCTGTATTTTACTGCATTTTTGAAAGCACCGTAAAAAAATAGGTGAACTTTATTAAAGGTTCTGCATACCTAGGACTTACAGTTTGTGAGATATTTCAATTTTAGTGAAAATGCAGGCATAGCGTAGAAATTTAATATTAGCAATAAAAAAATAATTTTAAGGAAGCAGCTTTGGAGGGTCTATTTTAGATCCTTGAAGTTATAAATTGTTATATTTGTCGTCACTTAGTATTATACAGGGTGTTCAAAAAACTGCTGAATACTTCTCTCAACTTTAAACAGCAATAACTTGGTTATTTTAAATGGAACACCCAGTATATTTTTACTTTGGGAGTTGGGAAATTTAAAACTCTTTCAAACTGTGTATAGGTTCCCTATACCTATCTCTAACGGTATTGGAGATATTTGTGCCGTTTCGTTTTTTATCGATTTTTTTTGTAAGATGTATCCACGTGTCTTTATCGAGGTCTTTACTGAATTGGTTTGGGTTCTTCTTGATGACGTCTCTTTAAATATATTGAGAAAAATGAGGATGCAATTAGATGGCGCACCTGCAAATTTTTCATATTCAGTGAGAAATTATTTATATCGAAAATTTAGTAATAAATGGATAAGTAGGAATGGTGCATGTCAGTGGCCACGTAGGTGTCCAGACCTCACCGTAATGGACTTCTTTGTTGCGAGCTATATAAAAAATCTTGTATACAATGTTCCACCTATTACTTGCGATGATATTGGAGGGAAGGATTAGAGATGCATTTGCGTGAGAATATCATTTGAAGATAGAATAAGATGCTGTATTCAGGAGAATGGTTATCAATTCGAACATCAATTAAAATTTTTCTTTGTTTTTTCTAAAAGTAAAAGTTCCTTTTATCATTATCATGAAAATATTCAAAAAAGTTTTCTAATAAAAAATATTATTTTATAAGCCGAATAATTATAAAAAGTTATTAATTTTGTATAAATATGTTTGTAGTAAGTAACTGAATTATTTATGAACATGAAAAATATTTATTAAAGAAAATTTTACTTTTAGAAGAAACAAAGAAAAATTTTAATAGATGTTCGAATTGATAACCATTCTCTTGAATACAGCATCTTATTCTATCTTCAAATGATATTCTCACATTCCTTAGAATATTTGGGGTGATTGTGGCAAATGCATATCTAATCCTTTCCTTCATATCATCGCAAGTAGTAGGTGGAACACTGTGTACAAGATATATTTTTATACAGCCCGAAACAAAGAAGTCCATTACGAGAGGTTTGGACACCTGTGGTAGCCACTGACATGAACCATTCTTACCTACTCATTTATTACTTAATTATCGATTTATATAATTTCTCACTGAATATGAAAAATGTGCAGGTGTGCCATGTATTTGCATTCACATTTTTCTCCTTATATTTACAGAGACGTCATCAAGAAGAACCCAAACCAATTCAGTAAAGACCTCGATAGAGACACGTGGATACATCTTACAAAAAAAATCGATAAAAAACGAAACGGCACAAATATCTCCAATACCGTTGGAGATAGGTATAGGAAACCTATATACAGTTTGAAAGAGTTTTAAATTTCCTAACTCTCAAAGTAAAAATATACTGGGTGTTCCATTTAAAATAACCAAGTTATTGCTGTTTAAAGTTGAGAGAAGTATTCAGCAGTTTTTTGAACACCCTGTATAATACTAAGTGACGACAAATATAACAATTTATAACTTCAAGGATCTAAAATAGACCCTCCAAAGCTGCTTCCTTAAAATTATTTTTTTATTGCTAATATTAAATTTCTACGCTATGCCTGCATTTTCACTAAAATTGAAATATCTCACAAACTGTAAGTCCTAGGTATGCAGAACCTTTAATAAAGTTCACCTATTTTTTTACGGTGCTTTCAAAAATGCAGTAAAATACAGGGTGTTCCATTTAAAAAAACATAACTTTGATATGGTACGCTTTTCCTGGACACCCTGTATATTTCAAAATATTTTTAAAATGTAGCCGTAATCAACCTACACATACCCAACGAAACAGGTTTGTGTAACATTTGCCGTTTGGTCATACTAGCGACCGAGGCCCTGTATATTTTATAATTTTATAAAGGGTATGCACCTATTATCTCTTTATAGTAATTCGATTTAATTCAATCGTTTTCATACGCACGCCAAAGGAAACTTAATATCTTTTTATGAAAGACAAGTTTTTATTTTGGATATAATATTTTGCGTGTTTAAATTCACATTAGTAACTATTTATTATCTCTCTTTGATTAATATGGTCCATATTCACTTTAATTGTTTTTAGGCTTCACTAGAAACTCAACATAGATATTTGTCTTAGTTTTTATATATTCCAAAAGCTAAAGAAATTTAATAATATAAATGGTCGTTTCACATTTATAAATATTACACGATTATTCATTTACTAGGATTAGAAATGCGCTAAATAAACAATAAATATAAATAATTAGTAAAATTTTTTTGTACACCTAGACTTTAAATATCAAAGAGCATTAAGCACTTAAAATTTCTAGGATTTTAAAAAAAATATTTGAAATAGCTTAATTACCTTTCAAATAAATTAGTAATCAATTTATAAATATAAAAACAATAATAGTAAAAGCCATTTAAACTTAGACATGTTATTGCCAAGCTCAAGATGCGCCTCACAAGTACTAGGGCACTTATCCGATCTGTCAATTACGTGTATAATACCCTACCCATCCATGATAGGGTCGACTGCATGCTTTAACGACCCACGTCGTTTCCTCCCCAAAGACACATAAAAACGAACGCTTGACTTACCAGCCGAGCTAACGGATTCTATATACGTTCCTTACACATGAGCCTGATTTAAAAATATTGTAACAATATAACATGGTGTTTATAAATTGGAAATTATTGTATTAATGACAACTATGTCTTGTTATATTAAAAAAATATGACGTAAAAGAATGACAAACAAATAAATAAATAAATACTAGCCCTACTTAGAAAATAAGTGTAAACATATTGACAATTGCTAGAGTCAAGAAAGACAAAACATCGTATCCATACACACCATAGAAATTGTTCAGTGTCTCCACCTCCTTCGTCAACTCGTAAACGGCCTTGTCGAATTCAAAAATGACACACACTTCAAAAACGTTTAATGGTACTAGACCAGGCGGTATCTGTTTTGGTTTGGGTGAATCGTATATCCACGGAGATTTTTGGCTTTTTGGCTTTCAAATATCACTAGAAATGAAAATTTTTCTATGCGCATAAAAAAAAACGTGGGCTTAACTTTTGACGGCACAATATGTTAAAAAATTGGAAAAATGTCATATTTTTCTTCCTATTTAATTATGTATCTTTTTAAGAGTTGATTTTAGGCGAAAATGGAAGAGGAAACAAATGTTTGTAATTAAATTTTTTACAATACATGACTGGTTACAAATCGAATGAATCATGATTATTATGGTAAAAATCGAAAAAATC